>NW_021635969.1:0-218117 GCF_004799145.2 Neltuma alba | reverse complement strand
AACCTTTTTCAGTGTTGTTGTGACTGGACATTTTGAAATGCTTCTCAGCTTTTCATAACCTTTGTATGATAATGCCATAAAGGGTGACGTTAGCTTCAAATATATCATTTTAGGGAACACAAGTAGTTATACCGTGTAGATCATGTCAGTATCCTGCATTTTTTTTTTTCAAGTGAATGATGACTATATAAAATGTATTTTCCAAAATTTTAAAAAAATTAAAACTGAAAAGAACAGAGTTATTTATCTTTGGCATATCTTTTAGGGGTGAACCAGTCAACTCCAATAATTTTGCGAATTTGGGTGATTTGATCATTTGATGAAAGAATTCAATGTCTGTTAATTTCTTGTGTGAATCTTTTCTTTTTCTTATCTTTTGGGATGCACTTAATCATTTAAATCTTGTATCTACATCTATAATTTCATTTTTTCGGTTCATTACATTCTTATTTTGTTCTACATTATCTCCTTGGTTTCAGTATCTTGAGCAATATGGGGAAGTGAGCATGTTGGATATAAAGGGTGCTGATGCAGCCAAAGTGGTTCTAGTTATTGGAATATGACACTTCATTCTTTCGGAGAGGGTTCTGGGGTGGGCGTCTCCTTTGCTGGCTCAAAAGGTTTCTCTCAAGGTCTGTTGGTTACATTGGCTATTGCTGTACACAACATACCAGAGGGATTAGCTGTGAGCATGTGCTAGCATCAAGGGGCGTCTCCCCACAGAATGCTATGTTATGGAGTGTGATAACATCTTTACCTCAGGTATTGTTGTTGTTGTTGTTATTAAAAGTTGAATCATCGTGCCTCATAAGGGATAAAACTTAAGTCAGCCCTATAGAGATATTGGTATGCAACAGAATCAAACTATGACTTGTATAAAGTTGTCAGTTATCATTGCCAAGGTATAATGATGATCTGATCAGATACAATAGCAACTGATAGATGCAAATTAATGACTCTTTGGCACAACTCAACTATCAAAATTGTTTGTGGACTTAGTTGGGTTTAGCACTGAGGCAGTATTGCCTAACCTGAAAGGATTAGTTTCTCTTTTCAACGTCTTCAATGTTATCTTCTTATCTAATGAAGTCACATCCTGTGTGAGTTCGCCTATACCATGCTGCTTAGACCCATGGGCAGTTAATTTGGAACACGTATTGATTCTTGATGTGCATGGCAATTTGATCCTGATGGCAATTAATAGTTGTTAAATGGTTGGGTTCTGTAGTAGCATATTAATCATGACCTCATTATAGGTTGATTCAGTGGTGGCTAAGATATTATTGTTAAGGTTGAGCTAGACTGGTAACCACTGACAAGTGGTTATTGAAATTGTAGTTTTTGGCTACGGTCTCTTACCATGTTATGCATGATTTGATGCAGCCAATTGTAGCAGTTCTTCATTTATGTGTGCTGATGCATTTAGTAAGTTCCTTCCTTTCTGCACGGGATTTGCAGCTGGGTGTATGATCTGGAGTGGTTGTTGCAGAAGTTCTCCCTGATGCATTCAAGGTGACATACTTTGCATGAGTGTTGGATCTTCTGATCTTTAAAAGTTTCCTTTTTAAACAACTTTGTCTTTATTTTCTCTTTTAATATTCTAATGGACGATAGTAGCATGGTGGCTTTTTGCAACTACGCTTCAAATGCAAGCTTAGGTTTGTCACATGTACTAATTTATTTATTATTATCCTGTCTTCAATCTGAATTATATTAAATATATTCAACATGATTAATATACTATGTGCTACATTTTAATTTAATTTGTGCAAAATTATGGTCGTGCTATGTAACATTTAGGAGACTGGAAGGCTCCCGATTATGTTGAAGACTCTCAAACTTGAATGTTCAAGATGCTCAATAGTTGTGATTAGTGATTTTTGTTAGCTTGTTAACTGGTTTGTATTATGGAGGCTGGAGTTGCTTCTTTATTGGGAACTTTAGAGGTGATTCAATAGGCAAATGCTTATTGTATAATCCCCCTGCTTCTTGAGGGAACTTTCCTCCTAAGGAATTTTCCCCTGCGATCCGTATTACACTTCTCATGTTATTTTCTTTTTTCTCCCTCTAACTTTTGTAGAGTCTTATTTTCTTTGTATAATAGTTTTTTGTGCTTTGGATTACAGGAAGCCCCTCCTTCCCAGGTTGCATCAGCAGCAACCCTTTCTGTAGCATTTATGGAAGCTCTCAGTACCTTCTTTCAAAATTTCAGCCACGACTACAAGTGAGTTTATGACAAGGAATAGATTGAATTTATAGCTGTCCACACCACCATTCCGGAGAAGTAACATTTCTGGTTTTTTTTTTCTTTCTCCCCCCTGAAAGTTTAATTTCTTTTGCAGCTCTGAGGATGCTTCTGGCTTCTTTGTTTCATTACTTTTTGGCCTTGGCCCCTTACTCGGAGGCATCATTCTGGTTGCATTTGCTCTTGCCTTTCATCTTCAGCATGCTCTTCTGATGGGCACCGCTTGTGGGATTGCTTTTGTTCTTGGTGCTTGGCGACCAGTACAGCTTCTTTTGTCTTCAAAGTTGGGATTTTTTCCTGTTTTATTCCTCCTTGCAGCAGGGGCTGCTTTCGTCCATGTTTCTAGCTCCAGCGTGTTGAAGGTTGCAGATCGCAAAAAGACCTCAGCTAGTGACTTGCCTGCACTTACTGGGTTCCCAATGAGCGTTCACACCCTTCAATCATTCATTTCATGTGGAACAGTTGCTTTTCATGCTCTGGCTGAAGGACTCGCATTGGGAGTGGCAGCACCAAAAGCATATGGACTTGGCCGTCACATGGTGCTTCCAGTCTCTCTACATGGACTTCCTCGAGGAGCAGCCGTGGCCAGCTGCATCTTTGGTGCTACTGATAGTTGGCATGCTTCCCTTGCAGCAGCCGCCATAATTGGATTTATGGGCCCAACATCAGCAATCGGGGCTATTCTTGCCGGTATAGATTATAGCGGTCTTGACCATGTTATGGTCTTTGCTTGTGGCGGATTAATCCCAGGTTTTGGAAATATGGTTAAGAGAGCACTGAGTTTGGAAAAAAGTAAAAGTACCTGCGGCCTTATTATGGGTATGGGTTTTGCTATTTTATGTCTGACATTCACTAGGTTGGTTTGCTTGCATACACCTTACTGCAATTCTGCACCAGAAGCTGTCAGATAGGATGATTGTGGTGCATCATCTATTGTTAATGTTCTTATACAACAGGCGTATAGAACTCTTCGAATTGATCACCCAAGTTCTCAGCCATTAAGTGTGAAGAGATTTGTAGTTGTGTCTAGTTTTATTGACCAACGGAGACTGCAGAGATTGGAATCTGCCATTTATACTGGAGCTGTCCTTTTTGGGGGCTCTAAAGAAGCTAACGGGTAATACTTTTTGGTGTTGAGGCAGGTTTGTTAGGGGTGCTCAAGTTTCCATACAGAACCTGACGTTTGTCGTATTTAGCTTTTACGATGTATATATAGTTTTGAGATTTTATTGATCTGAACCCTAATTTCCTACAATATGATGAACAAAGGAAAACTCGGGAAGTCAGCAGATTCTGATTCTTTTTCCCCTCGTTAGACTGGATGGTGTTATACCCGGATAACTAGGGTTTTGAGTGGATTAAATCAATATATTGTTTGTATACAGCTATACATTTGACAATATGATAGTAAATAGATTTAAGCGAGATTTATAAAATCTTATAAAATTCTATCATGATATATTAGATTTATTTTTGACGTAATTAAAATTCAGTTTGGTTGGGTTCCCTTATTTTAAATGCACAAGATAATTAAAAATTCATTTGAATTACATGCAATCCCGAAAAAATCAATAATAAGTATTTTTCAAAAGAATAATGCGGTACAAAATTGTGTATTGTAATACACACACGTTGTGTGCATGTGATTTATTATGTGTTAATATATTAACTAGATGTTAAACTCTAAAAAGTGTGTGCGTGCGCATGCTAATATATATTAATATATTAACTGGATGTGATTTTTTAATGATATTTTATTTTAATATTATTTAATTCATCCAGAAAAAAGTTCTGCTAGCTACAAAATAAACCCATTCATCCGCATCCAGGGCTCGAGGTGAACTACTCACTCTGGCTAGTTCATCTACAAATGATACCCAGAAATGAAAGCCTCTCATAGCCTGACATGTCTCAAGGTACTAATCTTTGATCCTTCTTCACTTTGATATCGATCGGTTGGTCTGCAAATCCTCTTCTCTGCCCTCCAAACTCTCCTTCTCTGCCGCAGTAGCTAATGGCTTCTGTTGTTTTGACACACTCTGTGAACCAGTCATCCTCGCCAGGATCACAAACGACATGCCTCCAAGAACATTGTTCATACATCTCAGTACAAACACAGATGATTTGAATGCCAATGGAGGAAGCCCTTTCTCCAACACAAACTCAATCCCATTAAGAGTTTGGTACCTCAGATTGCTGCTAACTCCCATGTGAGTCGCCCATGTGAGAGCATTCAACAGTGTTGGAGGCGGCTTGTTTGGAGTCTCAAAGTTTGGATCCATCTTCTTTCTGATCTTGATTAACCCATTTGAAATTGCAGTTCCCACAAGCCCAGCTGCAAACCCAACTGCTGCAAACAAAGCTCCTTTGTACACTAGTGTGCCACATCGATCAAGGATCCCATAGGCACCTGGTTCAAACATGTGGCTCTTAGGGCAGCTTGCAAAGATTGAAGGTAGGTTTGAGGATGAAGAAGCCATAGTGGGTGCTAATAGGTACATGAGGGTGAAATTCAGAATTGATCCAACGACAAGTGTAGAGAAAACAAAATCAAGCTCGTTCAATCCGAAATTTGGACGAGAAGCCATGTCTCCGATGACACAAGCGGTCACACCCACCAATTCCTCCATCAGAACCTTGAACGGAAATTGCGGATCGGCGGCAACCCTCGATCTCCATCCGGCCAGAAACATACCCAGAATACCGAGTCCCTGAGACGACGATGAAGATGCATCATCGGAATCCCCGTCGTTGCCCCAATCTCCTCTGCCGCCGTCGCCTCCTCCGCGCCCAACTCCGTCGCTACCATCACCACCGGCGAATGAAATTTGCAGATTCTCCGGCAAACTGGGCTCGTAGACCTTTGGGTTGATGAGAGACAGAGATCGATTTTGAGAGTGGAAAGAAGATCCAAACGAAATAACGGCACGGGGATTGAATGCTCGAGCGTCTGAAATGGTGTGGTAGGAGCCAGAGAGAGGAGAAAAACGAAGCTGAGCCATGGCTGCCATGGTGGTTCGGTTCAACTCCACGATCTGCAACACAGAGATAACAAATCAATACACTTGAATAGCTAAAAAAGAAGACAGATTTTGAAAATTTAGCATAAGAACATCGTTCCCAGATCATGAACAAGAAAAAGAACAAAAAACAAAAACTAGACAATGATAGCAAAGATTCATAATTAAACAGAGAAAAGTAAGAAGATTGGGAAAAGGGAAAGCACCTGAAGGTGAGAGAATGACAGTGTGGAATAGCAAAGGTGAAGACGAAGAGTGTGATGGATTGAGGCGAATGTGAGTGAGAAACGCTGAATCGGAAACTAAAACCTCAAACCCTTTTAAACTCGCAGGTTTTGATCGCTGGAACCCTACGCTGAAAGCGAAAAGCACCTTTCCAACTACAAAACAGAATACTGATACTTTTCATATTACATTATTTGATCATGTGATTTTTTTTTTTTGTGGGAAAAATTGGGAATAATAAATTTCTATTTTAAAATTAATTAATAAGTAGTTTTAAGATAATGAATTGCAGAACAGAAGATAATTGCACACAATAAAAATTAAAATTATAAAAAAAAAAACAGATGATTTGTACAAAACATTATTTAGGTATAATTGACTAATTTAGATTATACATAAAGGTTAAGTTGCATAAAGCTTAAGAATTATCTGTCAATTAATTTTTAACGAGTGATTTATTTCTTAATTTTTTCTGTTTTAATTTTTTTTCCTCCAAGGTCTCTTATATTATTTCATAAAATAATAATTTTAAGAATTTTAGAGGAATTAAGTTTATTTCGACAGATTAAATTTTATTTTTATTTTTAAAACGAATATTTTATTTGAATAAAATATATTCCCTCTGTTTCATATCTTTTGTTGGTTCCTTCAAGGATGTCCAATAAAATATCTTTTCTTGTTTAATGGTGCGGCATATGAATTAAGGAATTTTGACTTGTTACTGCTTCCATTATAAATATAAGATATTCAAGATCTCATATAATATTATTTTCGTCTTAAAAATAAAACTCATTATTTAATTTTTTTAATTTTTACTCTTAAATATTTTCATTTTGAAGATTGAGTTCGTAAATTATTTTAAAATGGAGGACTGAAGGTTTTACCTCTTTTAATCACTATTTTAGTAAGAGTAAAATGAAAAATTTTGGGTTGGCAAAAAAGATGAAATTTTGGGCAACTTCTTTTTTATAATAAGTTTAACAATGTAATGGACTTTCTTGAATTGATACTCGGCTGTTCCTTAAAAAAAAAGACATAATTAACAAATTTATAAAAATTAATAAAATTAGTTATTTGTCATTATAATAAAAAAAAGGGGAAATGGCAAATAAAGACCCCTCAATATATAAAATGGTAATCAGGGACCCTGAATTTGAGAAATTGCTCACAAGGACCCGGTCCCAATTTGTAATTATGAAATCATGGCCAAATTACCAAAATATCCCTCTTTAATTTTTTTTTTAAAAAGAACACCACTGCCTCGCCGGAATCCGGTCGCCGGAGCTCCGCCACCCCGGCTACTAGCCGCCGGAGCTTCGATGCCGGCGGCCGGATTCCGACCATTACGGCGGCCTTCCTTTGTTTTTTTTTTTTGAAACTGTTTTTTTTTTTAAATTGGGGGGAAGTGAGGTTGGGGGATTTGATCCCCCAACGTAATGTTTCCCAAAATTAAAAATGACCATTGAGCCAACAAATTTTTGCTAACATTATGATACAAAAAAAAAATTAAGTTAACTCATTTACTCTTGTTCCAGGTGATAACAACAATACATTTAGAAATAACAAGTTCTGATTGTAAAATAACACGTCTGGAATGAAAATTTAACAATATGTTTTTTTATAACAACAAATTTTGTTGCAGGTGATAACAACAATACATTTGAAAATAACAAGTTCTGATTATAAAATAACAAGTCTGGGATTAAAATTTAACAAACACGTTTTTTTTTATACAACTCATTATAAATCAAACTACTTCTTATAAATTATAAATAGTACAATTTATTGTAGATTAAAAATACTTTTTGATTACTTAAATTTATGAATGAAATTTATCTCTAATTTATAATTAAAAAATACTATTTTATTCTTTAAATATAAAAACTATTTTTAATATTTAAAGAATGAAATAATAAATTATACTATATTATTTAAATACTTAATAATAAATTTAATATTTAAAGAATGAAATAATATAAAAATTTATACTATGATTTATAGATTAAAAATACTTAATTATAAATGCTTTATAATTATAAGGAGTAGTTTGATTTATAATGAGTTGTATAGATATATAGATTAAAAAGTATTTTTTAGAAAAAATAAATATATTAAAAATATTTTATAAGTTATAAATAATTTATTTTCCAAAATCATAATATAAATAATTTTCTAAAAAAAAGTTGTTGTTAATTTTAATTCCAGACTTGTTATTTTATAATCAAAACTTGTTATTTCCAAATGTATTGTTGTTATCACCTGAAACAGAGTGTGTTGTCATTAAAAAAACGTGTTGTTAAATTTTAATCCAGACTTGTTATTTTATAATTAGAACTTGTATTTTCAAATGTATTGTTGTTATCACCTGCAACAAAATTTGTTGTTATAAAAAAACATATTGTTAATAATTTTCATTCCAGACGTGTTATTTTTACAATCAGAACTTGTATTTTCTAAATGTATTGTTGTTATCACCTGGAACAAGAGTAAATGAGTTAACTTATATTTTTTTGTATCATAATTTAGCAAAAATTTGTTGGCTCGATGGTCATTCTTAATTTTGGGAAGCATTAGGTTGGGGGATCAAATCCCCCCAACCTCACTTCCCCCAATTTAAGGAAAAAACAGTTTCAAAAAAAAAACAAAGGAACAATACAAAAAAATATGTTAATTCTAGCGGTTAGAGTGTTACATTTGTAGCGGTTTTAACAGCTACAAATGAAATTTGTAGCGGTTAAGGAAAACCGCTAGAAAAACAGGTGCAAGAAAAAATTTCTAGCGGTTATTGCAACCGCTACACATCATGGTCAAAACGATAGAAAATTTCTAGCGGTTTATAACCGCTAGAAAATATCTGAAGGAGAAACATTCCTAGCGGTTATAAAACCGCTAGAAAATGTTCCGGAAAAAAATTTCTAGCGGTTTTATAACCGCTAGAAACCTGCTAAACGAAATCCATTTTGCCGGGAATTAAATAATTTCAGTAGCGCGAAATTACTAGCGGTTATAGAACCGCTAGAAATGTTTGGGAAATTAACTTTTCCCGCCAATTGAATTTTAGGAATGGCGGCAAAAAATTTTCTAGCGGTTTGAACCGCTAGAAATTTTGGCGCAAAATTTAAATTTGACGAAATATTTCTAGCGGTTCGGAACCGCTAGAAATGTTTACCGTGCCAGAAAAAAAAATTTATGGTTTTTCATATTATAATTTTAAAAACCATTAAATAAATTATGTTGAAGAATTTTTGTTAATTTGTATAATTAACAAAAATATTAATTTTGTAATAAAAAATATGTAATTAAATTATGAATGTGTCAAAAGAAGTGAATTTAATTTAATCAGATAATTTAATTGAATATTTAATAAGATAGTTGAATTGAAGATGATATATTTTGTAATATTGAACCTATAGTATTAGGTTGATGAGTATTTGAATCAGTTGAGGAGGGCATGACAAGTGTGGAGAAGAAAAATCTGAAAGGAAAGGAGAAATAAATATGTTAGTAAATTTTAAATAAAAACAAATAAAAGATACAATGAATTATAAAATAAAATTCACTTACCATACAGTAAAGAGAAAAAAACCACCATATGAGATAGTAAGAAAAAAAGAGAGAATTATGAAGAAGAATAGGAGAGGAAAGAAAAGAGATGGAGTAAATGAATGTAGAGAAGATATGGTATTTATAGAGATCAGCGACACATTTGTAGCGGGTTTTTGTAGCGTTTTATTGCATTTTGTAGCTGTTATTCATTTTCTAGCGTATATATAAGCGCTAGTATTTTGTAGCGGTTATATTTGTAGCGGTTATTAACCGCTAGAAATTTAGTATTTTTTATTTTTTAAAATCTGAACGAATTTTAATTTACAGATATGTATTTGTAGCGGTTAATAACCGCTACAAATTACAATTTCGTAAAATACATTTGTAGCGGTTAATAACCGCTACAAATTACAATTTCGTAAAAAAATTTGTAGCGGTTATGTAACCGCTACAAATTAAAATTTTTTTATTTTTAAAAAAACTGTACGAATTTTAATTTATACATATGTATTTATGGACGGAAAATTTTTAAATAATTTATTTTGGATGCTGCTATTCTCCATCATCATCCGGCCTGAAAGGACACATTTTAAAAAAATTTGTTAAATTTATAATGTTTTTGGAAAAAATTAGTAATTAGTAGTTAATTATTTAAATAATTTAAGAAAAGACGTGTACCTGATAAGTGGCAAATTATCATCTCCTTGAGGAAAGAAGTCTTCAAAATTCGAGGGTTGGAAGGGTTCACTGTCGTAAATAATGTCACCATCACCCATATCGTAAAGATCCCGTGGCTTAAGGTGAACGACCATATTCCAGTCTTTATGTTTCTCGTCCTCGACATAGTAAATTTGGTGTGCCTCAGAAGCAAGGATATATGGCTCATCATCTTCAGATGCCCCCGTATGAATAAGTCTAGAGAAATTGACTGAGGTGATGCCCAAATGGTCAGTAGCGAGTCCCCGTGAAGTTGTCGTATTTGCCCAGGAGCACTTGAACAGTGTCACGGTGAAAAGCTGGTAACTCAACTCAATAATGTCAATTAGCTTTCCATAGTAAGTGACGCCTCCAAAGCGCATATCGCCATCACTACTGCTAGCATAACATCTCGTTCCGAATGTCCCGCAAACTCCAGAGTTTTGTGTGAGCAATCCCTGATCACGTCCAACCGTACAGAACTTGAAGCCGTTGACATTGTACGCGGTAAACCTTCGTGCATGGTCTAACGGACCGAGAGAAAGAGCTTTGAATTCATCTGTGTATGGGCTGTTGTCATTACGTATTCGACGTGTAAACCAACTGGGAAACTCTTTGTGGACTCTTTTATCAATGTCAGCAGAACGCGCACGGCCCCGTAGCTGACGCCTGAGATAACTCCTAAACTCACTATAGTAAAGTGTAATTTGTTAGAAGAGTCAGTAAGAAACAAATATAAAGTGTAAAAGCTAGTGAGCTTATATGATATATATACTTACTGCATGAAGGGTTCAACTTGGCTGCAATTTATCAAAACGTGTCTGTGTGCCTGGAGTTTCTCTGTAGGAGTGAGTCTGAAGAATTCATATCCTCCAACTGGTTTCCCAACAGGAGGAAATAAAGTTGACGTGGAAGGACCAGGAGGAGAATCATCTACGCGACGCGGGCGGTTAAAAGATGTCTCCATGTCATCAAAGTACCTCGAACAGAAAGTTAGGACCTCATCTCCGGAATAACCTTCTGCTATTGACCCCTCAGGCCATGCCTTATTCCTAACATATGATTTTAATTTTCCAAGTACCTGTAAGTTAAAATTGCATTAATAATTACGAGTAAATGAAAGAACAATGTGAAATTTAAAGAGGCGGGAATAAAAGATAATCTAGTACCTCTCTATAGGGTACATCCATCGATAGTGAACTGGGCCAGCAACCTTTGCTTCTCGAACAAGGTGGACAGTCAAGTGAACCATAACAGTAAAGAATGATGGAGGAAATATCATCTCCAAGTGACAAAGTGTAAGAATAATTTTATTTTGCAGCTGATCAAGCTCTTCCGCTACCAAGACCTTCGCACACAACTTCTTGAAAAATGAACATAATTCTACCAAAACCACCGATACATCAGAAGGAAGTGTGTTTTTCAAGGCCAATGGAAGTAACTGTTGCATAAGAACATGAGAGTCATGACTTTTCAACCCAGTAACCTTTCGAGCCTGCAGATCGATACACCTTGAGATGTTGCTAGAATATCCATCTGGTACTTTTATGTTCTTCAACGTCGAGAGGAAGATATCCTTGTTTTGCTTTGTCAAGGTGAATTTAGCTGGCTGAAACTTGTCGTTTTCATCAGGCCAAGCCTCTTCACGAATTCCCCAGGCCCGTAAATCTTTTCTAGCTGCGAGATGGTCTTTGGACTTTCCAGCTTCATTGAGCAACGTATATAGCACATTATCGCACACATTTTTTTCAATGTGCATAACATCCAAACTGTGTCGTAGCAAATTAGATTCCCAATAAGGAAGAGTGAAAAATATGCTTCTCTTCCGCCATTGCATAGGTTGCGTATCAGATGTCCCACGAGATCGTCGTCCCAATCGTTCGGGATCCACACTCTTACCAAACTCGACATGAACATCTTCTAACTGCCGCAAAATATCCATACCAGACAAAGTAACAGGAGGATCTCTCTTCTCCTGTTTCCCATCAAAGCGAATCCGTTGCAATCTAAGTCTGTGCTTGGAATCAAGGAACCGTCGATGTCCTATGAAGCACCACTTGCGACTGTGTGGAAGGCGACATGGCACAGAATCAAAATTGCACTCAGGACAGGCCAACCCAGTATGCACATTCCAGCCAGACAAAGTTCCCAAACCGGGAAAATCACTTATTGTCCACATCAAGGCTGCACGGAGATTGAATAGTTGCTTGTCATGTGAGTCATATGCCTCAACACCATTCGTCCATAGGTCGATCAATTCGTGTATCAACGGTTGCAGGTATACGTCAATATCATTTCCTGGTGCTTTCTTGCCAGGAATGATCATGGAAAGCAAAAAGGAGCTCTGCTTCATGCACATCCAAGGTGGTAGATTGTATGGAATTAACACCACCGGCCAGATACTGTAACTTGTGCTCATGTTTCCGAAGGGATTAAAACCATCGGTTGCCAATGCAAGACGTACATTTCTAGGATCATTGGCAAAGTCTGGAAATTTCGCATCAAACGCTTTCCACGCCTCCGAGTCTCGTGGGTGCCTTAACCTACCATCTAGGTTTTCCTCAGTCGCGTGCCACCTCATGTGCTGAGCCATTTTTGATGACATATACATTCTTTGCAACCGTGGTTTCAAAGGAAAGTATCTAAGAAAATAATATATTAAAATTTAAAATACCGAATATTTAAATACTAAATATTGACTCAATTTAAGAAAATTGATGACATAAATTGTTTTAAGAATTTCAAATATCGAATATTTTTAGAGACGGAACAAGTAACACGCTGTAATAATTTGTACCTGAGAATTTTGGCCGGTTTCTTCTTTTGCTTCTTGCCCTTCCGTACCGACTTATAGCGTGACGTCTTGCATCTCGTACAAATCTCTTTGTTGGCATCATCTCCCCAGTATAGCATACAGTCGTTTGGGCATGCATCTATCTTCTTATAGTTCAAGCCAAGCTTGTTAATAATCTTTTTTGCTTCGTAAAAAGATGGAGGGAATTCAGCTTGGGGGAAAGCATCTCCCAGTAATTCCAGCAACATAGACATCGCCTTGTCAGTCATACCGCACAAGCATTTGATGTGATACAGCCTCACCAAGAATGACAACTTCGAATACTTTGTACACCCAGAATAAAGAGGCTTGTCAGCTTCGGTCATGAGGTCAAAAAATTCCCGAGCAGTTTCGTTTCTTAGAAACTCCGGTTGAGGTCCCTCTACTTCATCTTCGTTGGGATTCGAGCTTTCGTGAACACCAAAAGCATCACGCACAGCATCATTCACGGCATCGGCTTCATCCACTCGAACTCCCATCCGTGAAACTACTGGAACTGACTCAGCACCCATATCTAGCCGTTCCCCATGTAGTTGCCAAAATACGTACTCTCGCGGAAAAGGCTTAAAGATTAAATGTTCCCTAACAATATCTTTGGGATGCCACTTTTTGAAATTACATTTAGGACAGGGACACTGAATCTTACCATTTACGGCAGCATTGGCGAAAGCAAAATCCAAGAAATAGTTTAGACCAGCCAAGTATTGCGGAGTCGACCGGTGCAAGTTGATCCACGACCTATCCATCACTAATAATGCTCAAATTTCGTGAAAATATGACACAGAGCTCAAAGAGAAGTTAAAATGGAATTCAGTTGGAGTGCTTCAGCTTATAAAGGAGGCTGGTGGAACGGTCATTTTTTTGTAGCGGTTACAAAACCGCTACAAATTTGTAGCGGTTTTAACGGAAATTTTCATTTTCCAGCGGTTATTAACCGCTAGAAATTCTAAATATCGGTTACAAACCGATAGAAATTTCTAGCGGGTTAACGGGAATTTTGTCTCCATCGGTTTTGAATTTTCTAGCGGTTATTAAACCGCTAGAAATTTTCACGATGGTTAAAATTCAGTTGAATTTTCTAACGGTTTTAAAACCGCTACAAACGATATTATTTTTAAATATTAAATAGAAATACTGCACAATAAATTAATAACATTACAAAAATAAATATTTATTAAATTAATAAATGATTATAGAATTATTTTGATTAATTAACATGTTTAACGTGTTTAATAAATTGTAATGTTGATGTTGTAATAAATAAATAAATATTTCAATATTAATTAGTACTTGACATAAATAAAATTATAGAAATAAATCAATAAAGTAAACAAATAAATATAAAATTTAAATAAATATCTAAATAGTATATAAAACCGTAAAATCAAGATTCTAATAAAATCCCATACAATGAAAGCAAATCATGGGTGGGGGGCAGAAGCAGCATCATCGTGATCATCCTCTGCTGGATCCTCCGGCTGGGGGTGGGCAGGCCGCTCAACCTGCTGGGACTGGACTGGCGGATGGGGGGTAGGGGCGGGACTGGTGGCAGGTGTAGGTCGGGGATGTCAGGAACCGAGATGTTTGGAGCTATACTGACCACCACATGACGCAGAGCCGTAGCAGCTGCCAAGAGCTGGTCAAGCTGCGTCTGGAGCTGACGATCACGCTCCTGGAACTGACGATCACGCTCCACGATCCTGGCCTCCATCCTGGCCTCGAACTCTTGTCTGAGCTCCTCTCGCAATTCCTCTGAGGATGAGGAACCCGGCCGCTTCGCACTCGCATGAGAGCTCCCAGCAGTATATGAAGGGCCAGCGCCACTTGAGCGGGGCAACCTAGTCGGTGTAGGTCCAAGTCCAAGCCCGCTAACTCGACCAGGGTGCTGCGGCCGGCCACGACCCGCTAAAAGTGAGGCGGTGGGATCCAAGGCAGACCCCTGAGACTCACGCAACTCGGAATCGACCTGAGTCATCCGTGCCTACCAAAATTAATATAAAGAAGTTAATTATAATATAATGATATCTACACTGTGATATTATATTAATATTTAATTTATTACTTACCGCTATCTCCTCAACCTCATCCGACGCACGCCCGTCTCGGGGTCTATACACCATCGGCCACATCTCGCCATAAGTGGGCGTGTATCCCCGCTCCTGCTGCGTCTTTTCCCTCTGTAAATGAAATCAAAGAAATAATTAGTTACAAATTAAATACATATACATATTTAATAAATTTATTTCAAGTACTCACAATCTCGTCATAAGTGATCGCAAAGCTCCTGGATCCAGCCCTATGACGTATCGTCTGATGCCTGACGCTCCCAGCATTTCTCCTAGAAAGAGCCTGAAGCAAAATGTAAAAAAATTAAATTAAATGAGTCAAGTCGGATAAAAAATAAAGAAATTATAATTAATACAATATTATCATACCATCTGGTCAGCCGTCATCCTAAAATAGACGTAACTGGACCAGTCTTGGTCCGGGACTCCACCAGGTACATCTGCCAGTATCTCCTGGAGGGGCCTCGTCCCGTCACCTTTCTTCTCCCTCCACAGGTCGGCCCTCCTGTTCTTCCATGCCATCCCAAGCCTCTTGATCGTGTCAGCCCTCAACTCCTCCCCCAGAATAAATTACTCTATGATTAAATAATAAATTAACTAAATAACAAATTATAAACAAATAATTAAGCAATTTCAATAATAAAAAACAAATAATTAGTTTTTAACTAATTTAAAAATATTATAAATAAAATATAAATTAATCAAAAACAAATAATAATTAAACAATTAAGTAATTTAAATGAAAAAATATTTTTACTCAACTAAATTTAAAATTATTATAAGTAAAATTAATGAAATCAATAACAAATTTTTTCATTTAACTACTTTTAAATAATTTAAAAAAAAAATATAGATATTCAGGGAACTACTTTTAAATAATTTAAATAAAAAATATATAGATTCATTTAACTACTTTTAAAAATATTATAAATAACAAACAAATTAAAAATAAAAAATTATAATCAAACAATTAAATTATTTGAAAACAAAATATATAATCATTTATTTAAATTAAAAAAAATTATAAATAACAATTTTATATTACCTTCATCATTTCCCAGCCTTGCTGCTTCTTGTCTGGGGTGATCTTCTTCCAGTCCTGCACATAGATGGGGAACAGCGTCCACTGCTGACCAAGGAGGCGCACGTACTTGTTGTACAACTGGCCACCTTTCTTTGTCGGTTGGCCCAACTCATTGAGCGGTACAACCACTCGTCCGCTCGTCATCATAGACAGCTCTCTGGCTGTCAGCCTCCGATAAGACCTGTTCCCCTCAGTGTCTGCAAAATTTAATTAAGAAATAAATTATATATCAATAAATTAATACAATTTCTATATAAATTAAATACTGATCAAAACTTTAAAAAGTTAAATAAATACTTACCGACAAATTCCACCTCATAACCAGCCTGACGTCTCGGAGCAGGACGCTGCGCAGCCTGGGGATACTCATTCCCCTGATCCTGCTCCTCCTCCTCCTCCTCGTCAGCAGCATCAGCATCAGCATGGGGTTGCTCATCCCCAGTAAAATGAGCCTCCTCAGTCCGCTCAACATCATCCTGCTCCATAAAACTGAGGATATCCTCCTCGCTGAGATCGTAGTCATGAATGCTGGGGAATGGCTCACCAGCATCATGATGAACCTCACTGGGTCCAGCTCTCTCAGGATCAACTGGGTCTTTCCCGTGTCGACGAGTCATCCTAATAACAACAAATAGTAATTATTTATAAATAAAATAAAAAGAAAAATTATTTATAAGCTACAACATAATAAAATAAATAAAATAAAACATAAAATAAAAATTATTTATCAATAAATTACTATTTTACCTGAAAATAAGGATCTACAACTGAATCAGAACTCGAATATGTTTGTGGAGAAAATTCAGCAGAGCTTCGCTTCCAGAACGATTGAAGAAGTGAGAGTGGGGGGGTTTATATAGACCGAGAATTTCTAGCGGTTCTGGACCAAACCGCTAGAAATTCCCAACGGTCACAAGGGCCTCGGGAATTGCCAGAAATTTCTAGCGGTTCTGGACCGAATCGCTGGAAATTTCTAAACTCCTCGGGAATGAAAAATATTTCTAGCGGTTCATGCATCAATCGCTAGAAATTTTCAGTGTCTAGCGGTTTATTGGCCTGAACCGCTAGAAAATAAACGCTACAAATTTGGCGCCAAGTTCCCGCCAAAACCCGGGGAATTTTCTAGCTCTAAATTTCTAGCAGTTAGGTGGTAACCGCTAGAAATGTGCGGGCAATGGTCAAACCGTCTGTATTTTGCAGCGGTTTTCTTGAACCGCTAGAAATGTTCCGCTGCTACTTTAACATTTTCTTGTAGTGGAAGGCCGTCGGCAATGGCCGGAATCCGGCCACCGGCATCGGAGCTCCGGCGGCTGGCAGCCGGGGTGGCGGAGCTCCGGCGCCGGCAGCCGGATTCCGGCAAGGCAGTAGTGTTCTTTTTTTAAAAAAAATTAAAGAGGGATATTTTGGTAATTTGGTCATGATTTCATAATTGCAAATTGGGACAGGGTCTTTGTGAGCAATTTCTCAAATTCAGGGTCCCTGATTGCCATTTTATATATTGGGGGTCTTTATTTGCAATTTTTCCTAAAAAAAATGTATAACTTTTTTCTAAAATGCTCATATTTTAACACAAATAAAGAGAATCTTTTGGGGGTGGAGGAACGCAGGGTTCTGCAAGCATGGGATTTCGCCAAAGCAAAGACATCTGGATGAATATGGATGGGTTTCAAGGCTTTGTTCATCCTCGCCATTATGATCATATCTCTTTCCACGTAGTGAGTCTAATAATGACCCAATCAGTTTACCTTAATGATTAACATCTCTAAACATGTAATTAAATCATTTTTAACACATTTTATTATAATCAAAGAAAACTTTAAGTCTCATTAATTATGTTTTAAAAATTACTAACTTCTTAGTTTTACTCATATTTAACGTGCACTTTATTCTGAGAGTACAAAGTTTATACAATAATAAATGAAAAATAAAATTGTAAGTTTTTGTTTTTTTATCAACACACTATAAACAGTAAAAGAAAAATACTGATATCTCATTTTGCTTTTGTTTTACCCAAATGCTGTGATGAGAATAATTTTAAGTTTATACTAAAATTATTCTTACAAATAACGACTTCAATCCCTTGTGAAACGTGAAATTCCCCCCCCCCCAAACTCAAAAGTGAAATTGTTCATGCTTCTAAGAGGGTGTTTGAGATTGTATAAAAATACTCTTCAAAAGTATTTTTTTGGTAAAACGAAATAAATTTTTCTACATATTTATTTCGTATACCATAAAAGTATTTTTAAAACTACAGTTTGATTTCTATCCAAATATCCCCTAAAACTGTTCTCTCTGTCATTGCTGTACTCGTCTCATTTTCTTTCTTAATATCATTCTTCTCCCTCTTTCTGCAACTTGGGGTAGCTCTCCTAACATGTATTTTTAACAATATTGACTTGCAAACTATCAGACAAGCAACTTCCTAGAGAAATGTCTTTTCTTCTCATACGTAGGCCATGCCTTGATCTTTGTCCCAAATGGCGAGATATCATTTTCATTGGTCTTATTGATAACTTCGTAGGACTGCTTTCATTGAAAAACCATAAACTTGTCCACCCATTATTTGATATCTCCAACATATCAGTATCCTCTTCTCTGATTGGATCTAGAGATTTAACTGAGATGAATTGTTTGATCACCTCAAGATCAAGGGAATGAATCTCTTTTTCTTTCTTTCTTCATATTTTTCCATATGCCACAGCCCTGCGGGAGTTCTGAAATCAATGGCCCTTCCTTGAAAATAGTGTGGTCCAAGAAGATATGCCTTTTAATGTAAAGATATTTACTCATAAGGACTAACCATATCAGCTAACATCAGTTGATTTAAAATCACAGTCCAAACTCATCAAATAGATAAGCATGGAGCTCGTCCTAATCTGAACCATCCGAATTGATTTTGGATGGTCCATATTCAATTTATATTTTTCATGTTTTAAATGATTTTCTATTTTAATAAATACAGAATTCAAAATTTGGGGTAACACTGCTTGGAGAAAAATTATCATTAAAAATTGCAAATTAAAATGGGATGATACTGAATGAGAATCCATCATCCCATCCGATCCGACCTGCTATTACCTGAATCAACATTTTCAGGCAATACCTGAATCAACATTTTCAGTCCAAAAAACAAAAAACCTGAATCAACATTGTTCTCCTTTCTAAGCTTCTATATCTGGCTCCTGCTTTATTTCCTTAAATTTCTCAATAGGACGACGAGACAGTGAAAATGGCGAGGGCATTATTTTATCCGCATCCACAAGTCTATCTGATTACTCTGTCTCATGCACACAAGTGGAGAGAAAACACAAATCACTGCTCATTTCAAATCTTCCTGCTTCTAGAATTGGATGCTACACTGTGCACCGATTTCCAATAGGCTCTCAGCAATAATTCTTGAACTTGTACAATTACCCTGCAGACTGCTGAAAAATTCTTAGCATCCAACCAATTTTAGGAGTCCTCACAATAACCGGAAGTAATAGAATTATCAGCACGCATTGCAATTCGCAGCCATGCCTCTGCAATTCGGCTCCATTAGGAGATACGATTGTCATTCAAAAATAAAGTTTACATGTTACACATACTACTACTAATTTGGTTCATAGGGTTCCAAGGGAACAATACTTTTCTACAATTATTTGGGCTAACATACTGGATTCAAATATCAGGACTATATAACAGTTAAACAACAACCACACAACTTTTTTACACGCTACTGACCGGAGCAGACCATCATCTTGGCTGATAAGTGACCACAATGATTATATGCCATTTCTTCAATCACCACATGACCGATGTTCTGCAGAACTATTTACCCTAAATACATTATCTATCGGGCACAACCGTACCTTAATCATTAACTTCCCTGCTTACCTTTTTACGATCTTATTTCCCACCTTGCATGACACGGAAATCCAGTTGATTACTAGAGGTTGTTCCCTATTTATTTATTGCTCCTCTCGATTCAAAAGATTAGCGCAATCTACTTGATTGTGATATAGCGGTTTGTGCCATGTTTGGCCCAATGGTCCTTCAGGTCAACTGGGTTAGACAGATCATGTCCCTCTGCTGCAAGCCGGCTAAGCAGCTTATTGAAAGCGCCTCCACTCATCTTTCGCCCACCAACCCTAGCATGCCTCTTGTTGGGTACAGCGGGAAGTGGATACATTGACAGAGTTGTTGTGCAACAAGCAGACTGCCAACCCCCATTACCCCATTTGTAGCACTGTCTCAGAACACTGGTACAAGAGCATACAGGTGCTGGCATTGTTGACTCATCATACACTACCTGGTTCAACCCCAAGTCTTGACCTTTCCAATCTGCCTTCGATGACCCTAACTGCTTGTTAAGATCATCACCTCCATTAACCATGTCCTGACCACTCTTCCACTCATGGCCCTTGCCAAACATCATCTTATTTAAGTCTTCACCCTCCCTCTTGACCTTTTTTGCAGCTCTTGGTGCCTTCTTACTAGGTGAAACTGACTTACCATCCTTTGGTCGCTTGGCCCGCCGTGATTTCCCTGTTTCATTCGGCATGGACGCTGTTGGAAGGTCATCACCAGTGTGTATTTCCCGTGTGCTGTAAGAAGTATCACCCATATGAGGTAAATGGTGTACTTGTTGCTGAGGATGATGCACATGCTTGACACCTCGGGCTATTTGGCATCCTGGAGGACAAGAAGACATGCTACCATTGGCTATGGAGTTCTCTCGATACTGAAGGGTAGCAATTGCATTATCTCGTTCCATAATGGCATTGTTCCGTTCTGCGATGGCAGTATCTCGTTGCAAGAATGCCATATCACGCTCTGCCATGGCTGCCTTTTTTTCAGAAAGGGCTAGATTTCTCTCTTGAATGGCTGCATCTCTTTCGGCCATAATTGCCATAATTTGCTTCATCGAAGGTTGATGTTGCATCAACCACTGCAACAAGAATACGGAGATCAATATAATTAAAGATGAATTTTTTGGAAGGAAATACATGCCACACTAAGCAACTAGTACTTCATGCAAACTTCAACAGGTGAGTACGTCAAATGAGCAGAAAGTTATTTCAATATACCTGTCCCTGAGCTGATTTATATTGATCAGCTTTGTGCCTCCCATTTTCACGATGCCCAGCATCATCCATCAGAAACCCACAAATGGACACAAAAGGTAAATACTTTTCTAGGCCTTCTCAACCAGCATAGAACGTGGTCTATTCAGCAATAATATGCTACAAGTCCTGCATATAAAAAAAATATACACACACTATTACTAACATAATTTAAGCATCTCTTTCCTGCTTCTGTTTTCTTGGGGTCATGGGGCTCGAGGGAAAATGAATTTCCCATTCGACAAACCTACACCTCTAGATCGCCAAAAAATGACTGCTTCAGAGATCGAATAACTTACCATGATTATAGATAGATATAATAAAAGCAAAAGATGAATGCACAACTGATTAAAATTTCCCCTGCATATAAGAATACAACATACGTAAGTTAAAAATGAAGCACAAGTATTCCAACTTGCAAATGACGCTACCTATATAGGAATGCAACATGCATGGGAGGGCGGAGTTACAGAGATATCTATTATGGTGTGTTAGGTTACTTCCATCCAAGCATTAGAGTGCAAGAGTTGTCAAAAAACATTTCCAAAGCATGAAATTATTTAGACTAATTTACATGCTACGAAATTTAGGGTGCAGACCTTTAATTTAAGGTCATCTGTGGTTGCATTGAGGTAAACGGATTGCGTTTTAAAGGAGTAAAAGATATGCAATATCATATATTTATTTATGATCATTCAATAATTTTAAATCTCTTTCTTTTTTTCTCAAAACCCAGGCACGAGAATTATTCCTTACAACAAAATACTTTTTTTCATTATATTTTTCTTTCCATTCCATACCATTCTATGCACCAGACATCTTACTAAATACCCTCTATTCACGATACTTGACACAGTTGATACTCAACAAGCAACAACAAAACGCACAAAATAAGAAACATTAACAGTGGATGAATAAAGCATGCAACAGTTGTGGAAAAGGAGAGGAGAGGCTGACTGATCCGCATTTCGATTCTCATGTATTGAACACAAAATGCATGATAAAGACTGTAAATTGTGGAACTAAGGAGCGTAAACAATTAACTGACAAAAGTCCCCATTGTACTTTACTTACAACTGCCCGGTCCAAAAAGGTCAAATTCTGTTTCTAAACTTAACTTATTGGCAGGAATGAGAGTTTCAAATGATATATTATAATTTCAGGGCAGCGATTGTTCTATTTCATAGATTAGTCAATAGTTAATGGCGATTGACCTTATATTTGAGGTATTGATTGAAAATTAAGCTGCAAATCTAAAATAAACAGCTGGAAGGGTGAGTGCAATAAAAGCATGTCATGTAATACAATGACTCTATCCGAAAACTACTTCATGTAGTACAATGCCTATTCAGTGAACAACTTCTTGTGTTGTTGTCCTTTTTTTTTTGTGGGGGGGGGGGGGGTAAAAATAAAAGGGGTAATCATGGTTTGAAGGAATTTATGGAGATGAACAGGATAGCAGTAAAACAGCATATGAAGAAGAGGGGAAGGGAAGAAAATTGTTGTTAAAGGTTCAGCTACCATTGCCTTGCTTCGTCAACTGCTCTAACGTCTCTATTCTCTAAGTGCATATTTAATAAGCAACTTAAACTTACGGCAAATGAGCAGATGTGTGATTGAAGATCAATAACGAAGTAGACAAAGCAAAGTTGCTTACTGTGTACCATAAATCTTAACCATTTCCCTCTTTCTCTGAACGTCAACGGTGAACCTATCGAAGTCAAATGCATTTCTATTTTCCCAATTTGATAATAATAATCAAAAACCAGTTTGGATCAGGTCCTCCCTCTAGTCCCAGAGCTAAGGAAGGTCCAAATTCGATTAACATAAAACTCAAATTGCTCAAAACGTCGCATCTGAGCAATCTGAAGTTGAGAACCAATCAATTGCGTGAAGTTTCAAATTCGATCAACAAAAATTATGAATTATTTGAAACCGACGCATCAGAACTACGGTATGAAGTTAAGAACAAGTCAATCATGTAGAATGATGCAGTTTGGAAACCGGAAGCGAATCTCGCAAACAATCCACAAAATAAGCTTTAATTTACACAATTATAAGTTTATAACATAACAAAGAAACCAAAGAAGGAAAAACTATAAGATAACAAACATATCTATAGTTTTAAGGTGTTTGGAGACGAGAAGTAAGAGGGGAACGCGAGTCCACGCAAAAAACTACGGATTCAGAGCTTAAGTGTAGCAGGTATCGAGACCAGCAAGAGAAACTCAAAAGACAAAAAGCAAACTATTACAGAAAGACAAGAAAAGAGAATAAAAGAAACTTACGAGACGAGCAGGAAGATAGAGAGAAGAATGATTAAAGACACAGACTGAAAACCCTAATCTCCGTGGAAGAAAGGCGACAAATTTTGCTTTCACTTTTTCACTTGTTTCTTCTGTCTATGCAAATTTTCCCCCATTATTGCTTTTTTGGTTTTTCACTTTTAGTTTTATTCTGTGGGCGTACAGTTTTTCACAAAGCAGAACTATTTAAGAGTTACTTGCAAGCAAGTAAGAAAGTAAGTGGCGGGGACTGCACGCGCCGGGTCGGATTAAGACAAGCACAAAGAAACCGCACCACAATACAATAACCAGTAAGAATACGACTCCGATGGAGAAGAAGAAGAAGACATCCGATTAAAAAGGAAAAGGTTTTTACATTTCCCCGTGCTTTTATCACTTTCTTGTTTTGTTGATAAAATTAAAAATACATCTAGGCGAAAATCAAGAAACAGTCTTCACTTCACCAAGAGGCTGAATCAAACATTTTGTTGAAGAGAAAATTGAGCATCCAGTTGAACGATTGAGAGATATGAATCGAGAGTAAGGGAGGGAGGGAAGGATGGAAAATCTCAGTGACAATAAATTAATTTACAGCTGTCACTCACCGATGTAGATGAATCGAACAGTTTGGCCAGAAAATGGCGAAAGGGAAAGCGGTAAGACGACGACAAGCACGAGCTGCGACTAAACGACAACGCGGCAGAGGAAGGGGGGAAGGGGAGAGGCGACGTCTCTGACAAGTGACTTCTGGAGTTCGAAGCCACTGGACTCCGACGGCGGCCGGAAGATGGCGACGGTGCACGGAGCAGTTGGTGGAGCGCGACGGCGACAAAGAGAATGGAAGGCCGATGTGTGTCTACGTGGTGCGAAATGAAGAGGCCGATGAGGAATTGAGGAAAGAGGATTGCAACGCAGCGTATTGCAAAACTCAAGACGGACTGAGTTGACCGAGTCGAGTGGTTAATAATTACTAGTCAACAAGTCAACTAGAATTAAATTCCGGTTTAAATGAAATGAAGTTAAAAGTATAAGTCAAATAACTAATTTTATCACAAAAATCACATTACTTTCCAATTTTACCTCTTGACCGGACATTTAATTGCAAGTCATGATAAATGATGAACATGAAAAGAATTTAATGCAGGACTTGGATTTTTTTTTATAGACATAGATATTTTTCTATGAAAAGTAATTATACCTGAGGTACTGTCATTTTAAAATTATACTATGTAGTTGTAAAATTAAGATTAAAATACCCTTATTTATTAGAATGTTTTAAGATAAATATTTCTCATTTAGCGAAAGATAAAATTGTTAGCAACGAACTTGTTACTTTGAATCGTTAAAATTATTATTACCTCCGGTCCTAATTATAAGAGCCAGTTGATTAATTTGAGGAAATTAAAGAAGTAAGTTGAATTAGTTATTTGTCCTAAATAGGTGTTATCTTTTCTAAAATATCCTTACTAATCAAGTATATTGACTAGAACTATTATTGTTAGAAGGGCTATTTTGAAAAAAAAAATGTATAAATATGATAGACAAAATGAATTGGGGTATTATATTTAGAACCAAAATAAAAGTCAAATAGGGTCTTATATTAAGGATGGAGGTAGTATATTTTATATTTATTATACTTTGAATCGTTAAAATTATTATATTTTATATTTATTATTTTTCAATCTGTTAAAAAAAAATTTTATCTACATTAAGTAGTTAAAAAGTAGCTTCCTGCTAAGATGCTCTTAAGAAGTGAAATATCCATTACGTTGGTGTATTTTTTTTAACCTTTAAATCCTTCTAGGCTTTTACTTTGAAAGGGTCTCTCCCTAACTATCATTTTTTCTCCCAAGAAAAATTATCGTTATATTACTTGATAATGTAATATGTATGATGATGCCATATACTCCTTATTAATTCATCACATCTCGTTTTAATAGCTATTCAACAATATCAATATTTTTATATTATTTTTATGCAATTGCTTTTTTTGTAAAAAAAAAATTAGATGAGTTAGGTCTAAAGGCTATGATCTTGTAAGTTTTGAGTCAACTTCTTACCAATCAAACCAATACTTGTTGTTTAGATAATTGTTTTTGTTACAAGAAAAAATTGTTAGAGTTCCAAGTAAATAATATAATTACTAGAAGTCAATAAAATGAATGATAAGTTTTAGAGTATTCTTTTCGTCCTTTATTATCAGATCTACTTTTTTGAATAGATTTGTCCCTTTTTATAATATGCCTTTTGAGTTTGTCTGAACATTTAATGTATTATTACCTATTTTGCCCATAGTTTAATGCATTTAATACATTCTTTTTCTTCATTTATCTCATTATTACTCTTTCACATTTACCCATTTATATATAGGGGTATATTTGGAAAAACAATTACATTTGCTACATATTAATTGCTTTTAACTAATTTTAATTGTTTTCTTAAACCATACAATTTAGTTAAAAAGATCTTATAATAAAAGACGGAGTAGTATTAAATAATAACTTTTCACTTGTTATTGAAATTTACTAGTAATTATTTTTTTCCTTAAAACCTCGGTAAAATTCTCCAATACGTTGAAATGGATTGAAATCTTTTGACCGATCCACCTTAAAAAGCTACATTAAAATGTAACTTGTTCACTGTGTTTGTGAGCCATGAAATCAGACTTCAAGCACAGGAATATTTCATTAATCTAAAAACACTCCCTTTTAATACGAAGTATTAAAAATAAGAAATAAAAATTAGAATTAAGATTCAAAAAATATTGAGTAAAATACTCTGACCTCCCTTTTGTTTTGTTTTAATTACATAGACATCTCCTCTATTTTGATAACATATATTTCAGTCTAAATCATTAATATTGTTAAAGAATATTCTGAAAAGATTCTTTACATACGTTTTTTAATTAAAAAATATTAGAATAAATCTTGTTTCCTACTTTACCCCTCATTATTTAAATATGTAGTTTATCTTTTATTATTAATATGTATTAATAATCTATTTGATATTTTTACAAAATTTAATAAATTAAGACATAACTTTATAATTTTATTGAAAATACATATATACAATTATAAAATATTTTTTACTATATATTTAAAAAATTAACATCACAAGTTTACATAAATAAACAAGATTTATTGTGAAATAAAAATTTGTATTTATAAAATTAATAAAATTTATACTGTGGTAATAATTCAATAGTATAACAAAAAATATTAAAATATTTGTTAAAATTATTTTTAATTTCAAATAAAGATGTACGATATGTTATTACATGATAATTATTAAGTAATATTTGTATTAAAAAGGAACAATTTGGTCAAAATAATAGGTCAATCTTTTGATTTAACAATCAACTAACAGATAGATGAATAAGAGTTGAATCTCAAAACTAGAAAGGAGGTTTGTGTAATATATATTTTGATTTTAAGGAAAGTCTATATAAGTTTCCAAAATAAAAAGAAAGTCTTTGTAATTTAGGTTAAATAGAAAAGACGTTGGTGTATTTTACTCAAAAATTTATTGAAAGAGTGTTTATCATGAGATATTTTTTGTCACATAAGATTAAACAAACTCATGTATGAAATTAGAGAATACCACGAGGAAAAATAGTATCTCTCAAACTCACTCTTATGAGTTTATATAATCTCATAAAACAAACAATAACTTATGCTAAATACTTTTTAATAATTTTTCTCAATTATAATCCCAATCCCCATTCCTTATTTTCAATGTTTCATACCAAATGGGACCCATGAGTAATCCTAGATTCCATGGCATCACCTCCCACATGGATTGACGATAGAAAAAGAATAACCAATATCAATACTTTGAGATATACTAATACAAGTTCAATTTTTTTATTAAAAAAAACACTACTCATATATCATGACTAATCAATAATCATTCTTCCTCCCAAGCATTTATAGGAAGCCATATCCGAGCTCGTTGGAATGCTTGGACCGAGTCACTATGGTGACCAGTTGGTGTAAAGCCATACTTTAAATATAAAAATCAAAACTTTTGGCCAAGAACTATATACATACAATAAACAAAAAAACCACTTTTTTTTTTTTTGGGGTTTTCCTTCATCTTCGGTACATTCTAAGATATTCACCTGACATGCATCGTTCCAATGGTAACAGAATACAAATTGCTTGTGACAGACAACTAAAAAGAACCCACCCCTATGCTTCCTCATATAGATACATATATTATAAATCATAAACACTTGACATGCCTCACAAAACTGCTCAGACCCTAAACACCTTCACCACCACATGTATTCCCCACACTTCTCAAAGGTAAATCTAACACAAGAATAAATCCAATGAATGTATTAAGTTTCTGGGGAGTTGAAAAAAAAAGGAGGATAAAAGACTGATTCTAAACAGACCTAGTTTAATCTCAATACCCAACTATATGACTTGTTTTTTAATCTTCTTTTTCCAACTTTGTTCAAAATGGACCAAAACCACCAGAATGCTAGCAGCAAGAATTGTGTTAGCCTGTGCTTTTTGTAGCCGCTTGCATCGGTTGAAAATGTACTAAACGACGTCAAGATAAGCATTTTTAGACAAATAGCAAGATAGAGAGACCTCTCAGCGACCTGTTTTTGCACGTTTCATTCCACTAGAATTGAATGGAGATACACTACCACTTGGTCCAGGACTCTCTTCTCTGAAATTTGAATTCAGCATAGCTAGTTCACGCAACTGCTGCCTCTTAATGTAGTCTTGTGACTCATCCTGCAGATATATGGAACATTCACATCTCAGCAAACAGATGAACAACTTTTTCGCATATGAGATCACTTAGCAATCTTCTATGATAGTAATTTAACCCACAAACTCAAGCTCAAACAAAGAAGCAAACCATGGCATCCATACCCAAAGAAGGAAAAAGGATAACAGTTAGGTGCAATCGTTTTGGGAGTATTTTTCCAAGTCGCATCAGATCCATTAGTCTGAAAGTAAAATTTGATTTTCAGCACTTTAAATAAGGGAAATACTTGTTTGAGTAATATTTCTCCTAGTCTAAAATGGATTGAGAATTTAAGAGAAGGGTGAGATTTTGCTAAAAATAGAATCATTAGGTAACAATTTGTTCTTATCCCAGGGGTGAAATCTGGGTATTGAGTAGTTGAAATTAAGTGTTTGGATTAGCTCTTTGGAAGTAATTTTACAGTGTACGAAGTAAGTATGTGAGAAGAGTTTTATCCCGACTTAAGTGAAAACACCTTTTTTAAGTGCTTATAATGTTTTCCAAACACCTGGGTTTGGGCACAACAGACAAGCATTGGATTACAAGGGATCCGGGATAGATGTAATTAGTGAAGAGGATGTTACAATTTTTTTTTTTTTGCCCCAAAATTATATGTACAGAAGGTTTCATAATTTTTTATTGGAAAACATTATAACAAACTAAGGAACTTTAGTAACGTCTTGTCCAAAGTAATCGTCCAAAATAACAAAAACTAAAATAAACTTGTGTCTTGATATTTGCTTGAAAACTTAAAAGCTTTTGTGAATCTGAATAAAAACCTGATTCCTTCACATCACACAAGGTGACAAGGCTATAGGAGACGGTGCTTACCACAGGTTTGAGCAATTCTTCTATAATTTCCTGTGCCTGTCTAAGCCTTAAGTCAACAATACTTGCAGGTAAATCAGCCTCAATCAAAATGTGCAGTGGTTCATTGAGATGTTCATAGCCTGGTCTTCCTCTTAATTTCTCTTCCTGAAGATTGAAGAGAAGACTATGATTAAGCACACAATAAAGTCATTTTCAGAGTTTAACAACTATGAATAATATACAGCGATGCATCAATAAAGGCACTGTCTTTGTCAGCAATTTCCACTATTAGACTAGGGAAATGATATCTGGCTGTTCATTACCTTGTCTGGATCCTTTATTGATCCTTTTCCTCTAATATACACACGGCATCCTGTACTAACTTCTACACGTTTCAGAGAATTGCCCCTAGGTCCCAGAAGTCTTCCAACAAAGTTGAACTAACACAAAAAATGAGCAATATACTTTAACAGATGTAGATGATTGGACTTCCCGTTTCGGAAGAGGCATAGCACTGGTGTGTGACCAAGTATTACAAGACAAGTTTGAGCAATTGGAATGCGTATAAACTTACATTGGGGTATGTATCTACTGGAATGTCCAATCGCAAGATCCTCTTAACAGTAATCGAACTAGGACTTGCTGGTGCTCCACCTTGCCAGTCCATTGTCATTCCAGTCGGCCCGCAAAATCTCTACTTGGCAAAGAAGGTAATGTCATTTCAGATGTATAGGGAGTTCACAGAGGGCACAAGATGAATATGTGACGAATGATGAAAAAATGACAGCCTTTCGCTATAAAAATGAATTCAGCAACGCTCTTGCAATCCACAAAATCTCTCCTTTACAGAGCAAGTAATGTCATCTCAGATGTACAGGACTCCATATAGAGCAGAAAATGAACCATCTAAGGAGCCAAAAAAAATATGACAGCCTTTTACTACAAAAATGGATTCTGCAATGAACTTAGTATTCCAAATCCTGGTGTCCTCAAAACGGAGTTTCTTAGTGGTTTGCTATAAACAATAAGGCAAACAGCAATAAATCGAAATGCAGAGTTTGACTGAAGGAGGTAGTGCCACAGTCTTCTTCAGGTCATATAGCTCACTTTTATGGCTAATAATATGATAAGACGGAAATCTCATTTGGCACTTTCTGACCCCATGATGTTGTCAAAATTAGAAACAATCATGAGAAGGAAAGAGTCACTCCATCAGTATGCTCAGACAATACGCAAACACAATACCAAGTTAATGAATTAAGCATTTCTTTATTCATTTACATTTTTTTCAATGTCCATCACCTTTATATTTCTTTTCTTGGATAGAAATATCATTCAGAAATTTAAAATTCAGATGCCATGATACAAGTATATGCCTTATCTACTGTGTTGATGTATAAATTGATTCTGGACGATTGAAAACAAGAAACACAGGATACAGATATCTCAAATTAACTACTATCTCCGGACAAACTATATCTCATATTTAGGACCAGAGGTGGTAATACAATACACTTTCACAATCATTCTCATGATTCTGGTGACATGTTAAACTAACTAATGTAGCCAGAGTGCAATGAGAATAGAGTTCTAGCAATTTTCTTAAACCTAAAGCATTTAAGCCAATGATATTGCATCAAAACGTTGTGTCGGAGTAAAATACACTTATTCATGAGACTAAATCATCAGACAGAGTAACAGCTAAAGGAAAGCATCGTTAGATGATAAAAATTCCCTCATCACAAGGTGTAGTGGGTACAAATGTGAGAAATGTAAAATACTCCTCCGGTCCTAAATATAAGACCCTTATACTCACTAGTATAAGGGTTTTATATTTAGAACCGGAGGAGTAATAAATTAAACACCACAAATTTCTCTTAAACTTTGTTAAAATACGATATACCTCAGCTATATCAAAGAGTTATCTATAAAATATGTATTTCAGTTGACTGAAAGAATTTTGGTCAAAAGATTAAAATTAAACCAAAGTGTAGACTTGTAGTGAAGTCGTGTAATTTCAACAAAAATGAAGGAAGTTACGTATACCTCACTGAAAATAATGTTAACATTAATTTTAAATGTTGATGCAAAGATCACCACAACAAGAAGATAAATCAATTTATTGAGTTATCCTAGCTTCATTATTATGGCTTTAAATTTCCACGGTGCCCTTTGTCCTATCATTTATCATTCCTTGACTTTCAAGAAATTTCACCAGATTAAACTAACCAACGAAAAAGCCCTTCTCAATACATTATGTATTCTCATGCAACTGCTTTCAGTCACAAAGCAAAACCAGCAAGTAATGTTTCCTCAAACTTTTTCTCATGGACCATGACAAATCATTATTGTCATAGAATGCTAGGTACAAGAAAGAAGCATAACACACCAGAAGTTGTATACCTTCATTACAAGAACCCATACTGCTGGGTTCCTGTAAACATAAAACTTTGGACGTGAATAATTGGAGGACTTATGTTAATGATGAGAAGTTACGAATAATCACTAGCCATGCACTTATAACAAACAAACAAACCAAAAAAAAAAAAAGGAGTCAAAGGCTCACTCATTTGTTTCTACAAATAATACTTAGATAGCGGCAAGCACAAGTTGAGGATATATGATGAAATATAAGAACTGATATATTTTAAAGAAACCTCCTATAGAAGGCAATCTATCTAAACTATATATTTTATTACTTTCGGTTTTTGCTTATTTAGCAAGTAGGTTGTTTTTATCAATTCATGGATGTTTCCTTAAAGGGAAGGAAACCTTAGCAGTGACTTGTATGAATAGCCACCATGCAGCGCATGCAAGGAAGATTTGGATGATAATGAAAATAGATTTTGATATGGTTTAGCTTCCGTCCCCACCTTCCTTCTCATTCCCCCTCAAGTTCTTCATCTTCCCCCACCTTCTGGTCTTATCCCTCCCCTCAATTCTTTGCCTAATCTCCCCCCAAGTTCTAAGTTCTGTCTTCCACCACCATTCTGCTCTTCATCCCTCTCCTTCCCCTCTCTGTTTCTATCCCTCTTTCCCATAATCCCTCCCTTTGCATCATCGGAAGTGTTCCTGAGTCTGCTTTGCATCAATATAATAAAATACAAATGCAGAAGTTACAAATTTAAGAAGTTCCACCTCCTGGGCCCAGCCACCTAATCCAGTCCCAGTGACATTTGACATGAGATTTGAAGAAGCCATAGGACTAGGGCTTCTATTCCGCAGTCTATCAAAATCACCGAAACTTTGGTTGGACATCATTCCTGAAACTCTCAATATTTCTGCACATAGAAAACCAATTATATCAGAAATGGACAGGCACTACATAACATCATACTCAAAGAACATGGAAGGACCTAACTTAACAGATAAAGGAAGCGGGGTTGAAGAAATGAAAAGAAATTGAGTGATCTAAGAAAATGGATCATGTATAAGTAGACACAAGTCAAACTATATCAGATTGACCGTAGCCTAGGAGCCTTTCCAGTTCATCACTGACAAAACAGAGAATGTTCAGCAAGAGCCACTTAGGTTTATGGCAGTCAGGTATTCTTGTGTTGAAGGCCCCATCAACCTACATTGTATTGAAATGATATTCTTGAACTTTAAGCCTGAACTTAAAGTCAAGAGAAAAACCATGTCAAGTTCAAAGCCTGTACATAATCAATCAAGAAAAGACAAACCCTTCACGGAAGCTTCTAAAATTTTTGTTTTTTGCCAACCATGGAAGCTTCAAACTAGTTGCATAAACTATAGCAACTTCATGTTTTCCCTTGGAGTTTCTTCTTCCAGCCACCAAAAGAGACTGCACAAAATTTCTTCGAATCCAATCCCCAAAAAATAAAAACTATTCAGACTATGAAATTGACAAAAATCGCATCTTGGAAATACCAGTCTCACTATCAATAGTTGTACACACTACATAACCGGACGGTTTCAACATGTTGCTTGATTTACACAGAAACAGCAATGAGGGGTACATTTTGATAAAGGCAACATAACTGGACGGTTTCAACCTGCCCGAGGTAACTCAGATGTTGAGACATGATAGAAATAGGGCTTAACAAGAATTTCAAATTAAACCAAACATGTAGTTCCCCATAAAGGTGACTACCCAAGTAAGTGAAAAGAGAATTGAAGCATCACAATCAATAATGATGCACCACAAGCAAAGCAATCAATGTAAGATCGATAGGTCTGAAGGTAAGAAAAACTGGGAAGTATGATTAACACAGATAAAGACCGTTGATACGCGATCTGAAGAAGAGCAAGGGAGAAAACAAAAGGAATGTAGAGATCCACTAAAGGGAGGATTAAGGAAGAAACCTTGATTTAACAGCCGATTGCATATCGGAAGGACTTGAATGAAGGGTCCAAGCTTCTGATGCTCTGCCAGCAACTCCTGCAAGTACTGACTGCAGGGGGGAAAATCCCAGTAAAGTGAAGACGAAAAAAAGACAGCATATATAGAATTAAATGCACAGAATTTTGTGACGAACTGGACCAAGACTCTGTTTTTGGCACCCAACTCGATTTTCACCGAACATTCCCAAGCAACCTACCTATCGACATCTGGGGCGCTTCTAATCTGAGGAGAAACCGCTCTAGCGTGAGAGAAGTTGGGATTATACAAACCAGACATGGGTTTTACTCCTCGGTTCAGCTTTTATCAGGGGGTAGAAGAAACAAGAAAATCGAAACGCAGGGGTTCACTCGATGTCGTAGCAGTTGCTGCTGCTGCAGAGGAAAAGGGAGAAACAGGGGAGGAGAAGCAATAAAGGGGTCGACAGAAATCTGTGAATTTTACAGAGGGGGAGGCAAATCATTAATTATCTTTCTTGCCTTTTTTTCTGTCTTTCTCTGTATTTTTTTTTTCCTTTTTTATATCCTGGTTGTCCCCAAGCTGTGTGGCGTAATATAAGTATTTATATAATTAAAAGGAGGAAAATGGGAAAGCGATGGAGTGAAAGTGGAAGTGGAGCCAGAATTGTGAAGCTGGAAGGGATTTTTTCTGCAGAGAGAAATTTTGACAGTGGACGAAGGGCGGTTAGGAAATGAAGGAGAAAAGATTTTACAATGTGGATCGATGAGGTCAGAGTCAGAGACACTGTAGAAAGTTAAAAGACATGTGTTGGTCATGCGGCAGAGAATCTGAGGTTCCATGCTATGCTAAATTGACGGCTTAACTACATAAAAGGAAAACCTAATTCCATAAAATATTATTATTTTTAATAATAAATAAAAAGGCAATGACAATTTTCATTTTTTTAATTTTTAATTCACATCAGAATATTATAAAATCTGAATTTTTCTTAGGGATAATGAACAAAAAAAATAAGCTGGAATTTTATAAATACTAAACAAGGAATGTCAGCAAAAATTTATTGTCATTTGCGAATTTAAATTTGTCAATACCAAATAAAGTTGTGTCATCAAACCTGAGATTTATAATTTTCTGTTTCTTTTTTTGTTTTTTCTTTTTTCTGGGACGAAATATTGAAATTCTTATGGCGCATCTAAGTGCAAGCTTTATATCTATAAGTGGATTGAAATCTTTTGAGGAATCCAACTTTATCGAACCTTAAAAGCTACATTAAAATGACTCAAGTTCAGGTAGCTTCTTATATTTATTGAGTCATAATTTTTATTTAAGTCATAAAACAGTATAACATATGAATATACATATATATATATATATATAAGATTGTTTTATCAATATACTCTCCGTAATGATCATTTTTTTGTTTTTTTACCAGCACCATGATCATCATTATAAGGCACACCGTAAAAGAAAATGAATGAATTTTATTATAAATAACCAAGTATTAATTATAGTTTTTAAAAACTGTCCTTATTTAAAATTTCATATTATTCTTATAGGAATTCATGATTATACATATAAATAAATTTATTTTTTTAATTTTCAAATAAACTTAATAATCATAGAACTTCTCAATGATATGATTAGAAATACTCCTATGCTTACATTTATAGGATAGAGATAGAAATTTTTCATATAAAGATTGACTTTGTTTTTAAGAAATATAATATATATTAAATAAGAATAATAGCTGGCAAAAAAAATAAGGATAAAGTTAAAAAATTTGTTGAATTTTAAATGAAAATCTATAAAGTTTAAGATTTTTCACTTTTTCTTAATATATGTGAAACATATTGAAAGTAACTTATAAATAAGATCAGTAACTTGTAATAAAAACTAGAAATATATACTAAACCAAATTTTAACAATAGGATTATTTTATTTCATCAAAAATCACGTGAGTACCTTTTAGAAAGGGAAAAAGACAAAAAAATAACACTTGAATTTTATAATATCCAAATAGTCTGTTGAATTTGAGAAATCCCAATTTGGTTTCGGGATTATCATGTTAAAGGAAAAAACAAAATTGTCTTTCATTTTATTTATTGTTTTTAAAATACCAAAGCTCCCACTAGTCAGTCGGTCGGTCGCTCAAACTCTGGCAGCGGCAGTCATCGAAGCTCCGACGGCCGGAAACAATTTTTTTGAAAATGTTACAACGTCAGTATAACAGTTAACAACTTTTGTAACGCCATTAACAACAGGTTTTCAAGAAATTCAAAAAGTAGCATTTTTACAACTTCAATAATACTGGTAACAAGTTCTGTAACTCTATTAACAACTTCGATATAGCATTTAACATGTTTTCTTAAAAATTCAAAAAAATGGCATTTTTACAACTTTAGCAACTACTTTTTTTTTTTTTTGAAAATTTTTACAACTTCAATATAACGGTTAACAATTTCAATATAGCAGTTAACAACAAGTTTTCTGAAAAATTCAAAAAGTAGTATTTTTACAATTTTAATAATGTCGTTAACAAGTTCCGTAACTCTATTAACAACTTCGATATAACATTTAACAACAAGTTTTCTTACAAATTCAAAAAAATGGCATTTTTATAACTTTAACAACTATTTTTTTTTGAAAATTTTTACAATTTCAGTATAATGGTTAACAACTTTTATAACTCTATTAACAATTTCGATATAGCAGTTAGCAACAGGTTTTTTAGGAAATTCAAAAAGTAGCATTTTACAACTTCAGTAATGCTGTTAACAAACTCAAAAACCTGTTGTTAGCCGCTATACTGAAATTGTTAATAGAGTTACAAAAGTTATTAACTGTTATACTGAAGTTGTAAAAATTTTCAAAAAAATTGTTTTCTACCGCCGAAGCTCCGACGACCAATTATTAATTTTTTTAAAAAAAATTTGTTGTTAACTGATATACTGAAACTATTAATAGCGTTACAAAAGTTGTTAACAGTTATACTAAAGTTGTAAAAATTTTCAAAAAAATTGTTTCCGGCCGTCGGAGCTTGTTGAATTTATAAGAAAACCTGTTATTAATTGCTATACTGAAATTGTTAATAGCATTACAAAAGTTGTTAACTATTATATTGAAGTTGTAAAAATTTTCAAAAAAAATTGTTTCCAGCCACCGAAACTTGTTGAATTTTTCAGAAAACCTGTTGTTAACTGCTATACTGAAGTTGTTAATAACATTATAAAAATTGTTAACTGTTATACTGAAGTTGTAAAAAATTTCAAAACAATTGTTTCCGGCCACCAGAGTTTGTTGAATTTCCCAAAAAATCTGTTGTTAACTACTATATGAAGTTGTTAATAGTGTTACAAAAGTTGTTAACTGTTATACTGAAGTTATAAAAATTTTCAACAAAATTGTTTCTGACTGCCGGAGCTTGTTGAATTTCCCAGAAAACCTGTTATTAAATGCTATACTGAAGTTATTAATAACGTTGCAAATATTGTTAACCATTATATTAAAGTTGTAAAAATTTTCAAAAAAAATTATTTCCGACCGCCAGAGCTCTGGTGACCAATTGGCGACCTGTCACCAGAGCTCCAATAACTGCCGCCGCCAGAGCTCCGATGACCAGCCAACCGGCCAATGGGGACTTTGGTATTTTAAAAACAATAAATAAAATGAAAGGTAATTTGGTCTTTTCTTTTAACATGATAATGCCAATTTGGTCTCTTGAGACCAAATTGAGATTTCTTAAATTCAGCAGACCATTTAAGCATTATAAAATTCAAGTGTCATTTTTCTGTCTTTCTTCTTTTTAGAAAGTAGTATATTTGATCTTTTTGATTGGTCACTTTATAAGTTTTCAAGAGTATTAAATATTCAAGGCCAAAAATAAAGAGTATTAATTTTTTCCCCATATGCATACTACATTGAAAAGTGTGAAATCGAATTAGTGAAAAAAAGGATATATTCTAGCAAAAAAAGGATAAAAAGTATTATAGTGGGGTTAAATGTGATTAAACTGGGTAATATAAAAGCTATTTTAATTTCATGACAATTTTGATTTTGTAAATAGCCTTTAACCATTTTCTTAGCATAAATAACTTATTTTTAAGACTTAGAGTAATAGAATCCATAAAGTATTTAAGTAATTTTGTCCAAACAGCATCATTAAATTAATTTTAATTTCAATGTACTACTTGAGTCTTTAATATAAGATCTAATTAGAAAGTTAATACTAGTTATGTATATATAAGACTTATTTCACGTATTTATCAATTTTTTTTCAAATTAACAATGATGATTAAGTAGGAGAGGAAGAGAGAGATTAATAAAGATACTTAAAGTATTTTAAAAAATACTGACATCCTTAATCTACTCAATTAGTTCATTAGACCTTACATTAAATACCTTAGGAGTATATATTGATCAGGTTAATATGATTATATGTTGTCATACTATAAATGGTTTAACATTGACACTTGAAAATTATTCGATTTCTAAAACAAATGACGTCAAATAATGCCTAGGACAAGTTATGTTATTTATAGGTCATCAACGATTAAATTTATTTTTATGCCATGTGTGGGGGAAAAAATGTTTAATTTAAAGTTCTTATCATCTTTAATTGACCTGATTTTAGTTTTTATCCCTAAAGTTTAAAATAATCATTTTGATCCTAAAACCTTAAAAAATAAAAACATTATTTAAATGACCAAATATATTTGGACGAATTAAAATGAGGTCCAAAAATCACAGATCAAAATTAGGGGTGTTTACAGGACGGGACAGGACCGGGACAGGCCCGTCCCGGTCTCGTCCCAATGAACAGAGACGAGACAAGATTTTTGTCCTGCGTCCCGTCTCCTCCCGTTTCGCTTCCCCCTTTTTTCTAAAAAAAAACTATAATTTTTTATGTGAATTTTTTTAATGTTATAATGCTTATTTTTTATTAGGCTTCAAGAAATAAAAACATTATAAGAAAATATTATGTAAAAAGCTCAATTATATAGTATAAAAAAAGTATAAAAACAATACTGTAAAAAAAATACCGTGAAAAAACACTATATGATAACTTTATGAATTATTTTATTGAGGAAGAAGATTTTATTGAAATAAGGGAAAACCATATTGGAGGTACCTATACTTTCTCTCAATTTTCAATTTGGTACCTATGTGTTTTTTGTTCTTAACTAAATCTTTAATTTTGCTCTATTAACATCATTAATCCTTATGTAGAGACTAAAAATATCAATAGAACAAAGTTATAAGAGCTAATGTTGCTAAAAAGATAAAATTAAATGTTTAATTAAAGGGAAAAAAATACATAGATACCAAATTAAAAATTGAGAGAAAGTATAAGTACCTCCAATATGGTTTTCTCTTGAAATAATACTACAACTTCAGAGCTAAAAATCACTATAAAAATAATAATTGTTATTAATAAGTAAGTTGAATAATCTAATAATAATTATTAATAAATAATTTTTAAAAGAGAAAAACCCCGAGACGGGACGCGAGACGGGGTCATCCCGTCCCATCCCATCCTGTTTTGTCTCGTCCCGAAATTTTTTTTGTCCCGTCCCGTCCCGTCTCGAACTTACCAGTATTGAGACGAGATGACTAAGACTGGACAAATTAAACACCTCTAATCAAAATGAGGTTAAATTTTATGAATCAAATCCACTAGCTTCAAATTTTAGGAATTAAAATCAAAATAAAGTCAAACTTCAGGAATAAAAATAATATTAATCCTTAATTCAATTAAAATGACTTCACAAAAATCACATCTCAGTGGAGAATTCTTTCATTCGTAATCGTAACCTAAGAGTGATTTTTGTTCCCTTGTTTAAGCCTCATATAGTAATGAATAATAGTACTAATTATTCAATAAGTCCAATACTAGGTCTACTCACAGAACAAGACGAGACAGAAACAAGCCTGTCCCCCAAAAAAAAAAAGGACATCCCGAGATGTCCTGTTTTTTTTTTTAATTTTTTACAAGCCAATGTAATTTGAGTCTTATTCTTTTTTTATGTTATACTATTTGTTTTTCATTGAACTTCTGAAGATAAAAACACTAAAAAAAATATCATGTAGAAAGCCTAATCATATAATGTAAAAACAATACTGTCAAAAAAGAATTGCTACAAAAAAAAACAATATATAATAGCTTTATGAATTATTTTATTAAGAAAGAAAATTTTATTGAGATAATATTGTAACTAAAAAGCTGAAAATCACCATAAAAAATAATTATTCTTAAAAAATAAATAATTTAATAAAAACTATTAATAAATATATTTTTTTAAAAACTCCCAAATGCGATCCCATGCCCCATCCCCTCCTGATCATTATTTTGTCTCGTCCATTTTCAAAATTTATTTTTGGTCCTGTCTCGTCCTGTATTAACCAGAACTAGGACAGAACAAGTTCACTCCGATCTAATACCATCTTGAGTCTTAAATATAAAAACTAGTTAAAAATCATAAATAAAATACTCTAATCCACTTTGTCTCTCAAATTTATAATGTGTTTTAAAAAATATCCCTATTCATTGTAATGTAGTTTCACCCAAGTATAATTCTAATATACATAATTGAATAAATGTAATTTAAAAAAGTCAATATAGATTTGTTACAAGTAACTAACTTAACTAATTCTCTTAATTTTTTTAAATTAGTTATCAAACTCTTATATTAAGAAGAGGATGCAATAACTCATTGGAATGTTTTCACATCTCAGTCGCTAAGTTAGTGTAAAACCATAATTTAATATACATATCAAAACTTTTGGCCAACAATTATATACATACAATAAACGAAAACCATTTTTTTGTTTTCCATCATATTTGTTACATTCTAAGACATTCCTAATCACCTGACATGCATCGCTCCAATGTTAACAGAATACAATTACTTATGATAAACAACTAAAATGAATCCACCCCTATACTTCCTTATATATATTATAAATCATAAAACAACTTGACATGCCTCACAAAACTCTTCAGACCCTAAGCACCTTCCCCATCACATGTATTCCCCACATTTCTCAACGGTAAAAATCTAAACACAAGAATAAATCCAATGAATGTATCAGGTTTATGGGGAGTAAAAACAAAAAATAAAGGACTGATCTAAACAGACCTAGTTTCATCTCAATACTCAGCTATATGACTTGTTTTAATCTTTTTTTTTTTTTTCCCAACTTTGTTCAAAAAGGACCAAAACCACCAGAATGCTAGCCAGCAAAAATTGAGTTAACTTATTCTTTTCGTAGCTTCTGCACTGGTTGAAAATGTACCAGACCACGATGAGATAAGCGTTTAGACAAATAGTAAGAAAGAAAGGTTTCTCAGCGACCTGTTTTTGCACGCTTCATTCCACTGGAATTGAATGGAGATACACTACCACTTGGACCAGGACTCTCTTCTCTGAAATTTGAATTCAGCATAGCTAGTTCACGCAACTGCTGCCTCTTAATGTAGTCTTGTGACTCGTCCTGCATATATATGGAAGATTTACATTTCAGAGGAAACAGATGAACAACTTTTTCATAAATGAGATCACTCAGCAAACTTCTATGATATTAATTTAACTAACAAACTGATGTTCCAACAAAGAAACAAATCATGGCATCAATATCCAAAGAAAGCAAAAGGTCAAAAGTTAGGTGCAATTGTTGTTGGGAGTACTTCTTCAAGTCCCACATCGGATCCAAAAGTCTTAAAAGTCAAACTGGATTTTCAGACACAGTAGAAATGTTTAAAATTTTAAATAAGGGGTATACTTGTATGAATAATATTTCTACTAGCCTAAAATTGATTGAGAATTTAAGAGAAGGGTAAGAGTTTCATGAAAATAGAATCTGCTACATAGTATTGAAAGCCAGACCAACTCTACTAATTGAACCGGTAAACTGGTGACCTAGTCCCCTAACTAGCTGGAATTTTGATTAAACAAGGATTTGAGCAAACTTAATTAACCCAATCAACCCAATTTTGACCCAGCGTAACTTGGCGAGTTGAACAGGTTACGTGGCCTAGCATTTGTTTTCTTTCCCCTCCTGAACAGTTAAATGACGTTGTTTAGCTGAGCTAATAGCAGTATTTTGTTTGTGCAAAGAAGTTGCGCTGAATTTAAGATAAATTTGTGGTATTAATGTAGCTTGCAAATATAAGTTACTTTAGTCATGAAAATGTATCTTCCCAGCAATCCCAACATGAAGTTGTTGTTTGAATTAATGCTGTATAAAACATTCAGACTTTGTCTGATTTATGGATGAATGTTCAAAATCACAAGTCCAGAGGGTTTCATGATTCTTATGTTTTAATTGGAAATAACAACTACCTAATGAACTTTACTAAGATCTGGTCAAGATTAAAAGTCCAAACTGAAATAACTAAAATTAACTTGTGCCTTAATATTTGCATGAAAATTCAATAGCTTTTTATGTGTTAGCGCAAAGTTTTCCAGATATTGGTGATCTTAGACAAAGTGAAGCAGAATAAAAACCTGATTACCCTTCATGTCACACAAGGCTATAGGAGGAGAATGCTTACCACAGGTTTGAGCAATTCTTCAATAATTTCCTGTGCCTGTCTAAGCCTTAAGTCAACTACACTTGCAGGCAAATCAGCCTCGATCAAAATATGCAGCGGTTCATTGAGATGTTCATAGCCTGGTCTTCCTCTTAATTTCTCTTCCTGAAGATTGACACAGAAAAATTATGATTAAGCACACAATATGGTCATTGTCAGAGCTTAACAACTATAAATAATATATACCAATGCATCAACAAAGGCACTGTCTTTGCCAGCAATTTCCACTATTAGACTAGGGAAATGATATCTGGCTGTTCATTACCTTGTCTGGATCCTTTATTGATCCTTTTCCTCTAATATACACACGGCATCCTGTACTAACTTCTACACGTTTCAGAGAGTTGCCTCTTGGTCCCAGAAGTCTTCCAACAAAGTTGAACTAACACAAAAATGAGCAATATACTTTTAGCATGTGTAGATGATTGAACTTCGAGCTTCAGAAGAGGTAAAGTACACGTATGTGATCAAGTATTAAAAGACAAGTCTGTGAAATTGGAATGTGTAAAAGCTTACATTGGGGTATGTATCTACAGGAATTTCCAATCGCAATATCCTCTTGACAGTGATTGAACTAGGACTTGCCGGTGCTCCACCTTGCCAATCCATTGTCATTCCAGTTGGTCCACAAAATCTCTGCTTAGCAAAGAAGGTAATGTTACTTCAGATGGTATAGGAGTTCGCACAAGATTAACAAGTTGAAGAATGGCGAAAAAATGGATTCAGCAACGCTCTAGCAATCCACAAAATCCCTGCCTTGCAAAGAAGGTAATGTCATTTCAGATGTATGGGAGTCCATATGGGGCAGAAAATGAAGCATTTGAAGAACCAAGAAAACATAACAGCCTTTTGCTACAAAAAAGGATTCTGCAAGGAACTATTCCAAACAGAAGTGTCCCTATAGCGGAATTTCTTCAGGGCCAGCCATAAACACTAAGGCAAGCCGCAATAAATCAAAATGCAGAGTTTCACCGAAGCAGGTAGCATCACAGTCTTCTTCAGGTCATACAGCTCAATTTTAAAGCTAATAATATGCAAATACAACACTAAGTTAATGTATGAAGAAACTTTTTAATTCACACACATTTTTCTACCTCCACAACCTTTAGATTTCATCTCTCAGGCAGAAAAATCATGCATAGATTTAAATCTCAGAGTTCACACAAGTATATGCCTTGTCCACTGCGTTTATGTTGTAAACTTATTGTAGACAATTAAGCACAAGAAATACAGATATCTCAAATCAACTATTACAATAATACACTTTCACCTTCATACTTATGATTCTTTTTTTCTTTTTTTTCCCGGTGATACTTCACACTTATGATTCTTATGACACGCTAAACTGAGTAACTTGTGTAGTCAGAGTGCAATGAGAATAGAGTTCTAGCATGGTATCCTTTTTTTTAAGATGTAAAGCATGTAAGTTAGCAATAATGCATCGAAATTCAAAACACTGTCTCAGCGTAAAATATACTTATTCATGAGACTAAAACATTAGACAGAGTAACAGGCAAAGGCAAGCATCATTAGATGATAAAAATTCCCTCATCATGGGGTGTAGCAGGCGTAAGTGTGAGAAATGTAAATAATATACACAAAGTTCTCTTGAACTTTGCTAAAATATCATATGCCTCGCCTATATCATGCTCACAAAAGTATTCTGGTCAAAAGATTAAAATTAAACCAAAGCTTGGGCTTGTAGGATAAATTTTGGGAGAATTCCACAAAAAGAAGCTTGAAATTACTGAATTCCAAATTAAATTTGGTAACAACACTTAAATAAGTTTTGACAACACTGAACTTGCAAAAAACAACACAATTTTGAAAAAAATTCTTTTTTGGGATTTAGTAATTTCAAACTTCTTTTTGTGTGATTCTCCCATAAATTTTTGTTCCCAGAAAAGTTTATGTAATTTCAGGAAAAATGAAGAAAGGCATGTGTACCTTATTCAAAATAATGCTAATATTAATTTTAAATGTTGATGTATCAGTTTATCGAGCTATCCTATGTTGATTGTGCCTTTAGACTTTGGCAGTGACCTCCTATCATTTATCATTCCTTGGCTTTCAAGAAATTTCACCAAATTAAACTAACCAGCCAAATGCCCTTCTTAATTCAGTATGTATGAATGCAATTCCCTTCAGCAACAAAGCAAGACTAGCAAGTAACGTTTCCTCAAAGGCCCAAACTTTATCTTATGCACTATGGAAAATCATTATTACCATAGAAGGCTGAGTACAACAAAGAAGCACAACATGCCATAAGTAGTATAATTCCATTGCAAGAACCCTATAAACACAAAACTTTGGACATGAATAATTGGAGGATTTATGTTAACGATGAGAATTTATGAATAATCGCTAGGCATGCATTATAACACAACCCACCAAAAAAAAAAGGGAAAGAAAGAAAATTGAGGCTACGCTGATTTGCATATACAAATGATCCTTAGATAGTGGTGGCAAGCATGAGTTGATGATGTTATGAAATACAAATACAAAAGTTACAAATTGAAGAAGTACCACCTCCTGCGGATTCCAGCCACCTATACCGGACCCAGTGACGTTAGACATGAGATTTGAAGATGCCATGGGACTTGGGCTTCTATTCCGCAGTCTGTCAAAATCACCAAAACTTTGGTTGGACATCATTCCAGAAACTCTCAATATTTCTGCACATAGAAAACCAGTCTTATGAGAAGTTGGCAGGAGCTATATAAAATCATGCTCACAGAATGTACAAGGACCTTACTTAACAGATAAAGACAAGGGGGGAAAAAAGAAATGAAAAGATATTGAGTGATCTCAAGAAAAAGGATCATGCACAAGTCGACACAATCCTAGCTATATCAGATTGAAAGAGGCCTGAGAGTCTTTCCAGTTCCACCAAACTTAAAGAAGATTCCTAGTTGATCATTGACAGGACGGAAAATTATCAGCAGAAGCCACGTGGCCTAGATTCCTGTGAGCAAAAAGGTTTAGGGCAGTCAAGTCCCTCGTGCTGAAGGCCTCATTAGCCTACATTGTATTGAAATGATATTCTTGACCTTTAAGCCCAAGCTAAAACTCAAGAGAAAATCTATGCCAAGTCCAAAGCCTTTACAGAATCAATCAAGGATTACCAAACACCTCATGGAAGCTTCAAACTACTTGCACAAACTATAGCAACTTCATGTTTCGCCTTTAAGTTTCTTCTTCCAGCAACCAAAAGTGCACGAAATTTCTTCAAAAACAACGCCAAAAATGAACACTATTCAGACTCTGTAATTGACGTAAATCGCATCTCGGAGATATCAGACTCACTATCAATAGTTGTACACACTATTCATAATTGGACGGTTCCAACAAGTTGCTTGTCACACACACACAAACGAGAGGTACTTTTTGATGAAGTTCAGCTATTTGGGGCGATTCAGATGTAGAGTCATACTAGATATAGAGATTAACAGGGATTTCAATTTAAACTAAACTTGAAGTTTCCCCGTAAAGGTGACTATTCAAGCAAGTGATAAGAGAATTGAGCACCAAAGTGGACAATGATGGGCCACAAGCGAAGCAATCAATGTACGATCCAAACGTTCGAAGGTGAGAAAAACTGGAAAGTAAGATGAACATAGATAAAGACCGTTGATACGCGATCTGAAGAAGAGCAAGCGAGAAAACAAAAGGAATGTAGAGATCCACGAAAGAGAAGATTAAGGAAGAAACCTTGATTTAACAGCCGACTGCATATCGGAAGGACTTGAATAAAGGGTCCAAGCTTCTGATGCTCTGCCAGCAACTCCTGCAAGTACTGACTAAAGGGGGGAAAAACCCAATAAAGTAAAAAAAGACAGCATCTTTAGAATCAAATGCACAGAATTTTGTGACGAACTAGACCAGGACTGTGTCTTTTGCACCCCACTCCATTTTAATCAAACATTCACAAGCAACCTACCTATCCACATCCGGGGTGCTTCTAATCTGAGGAGAAGCCGCTCTAGCGTGAGAGAAGTTCGGATTATACAAACCAGACATGAGTTTTTGTCGTTGGTTCAGCCTTTAGCAGTAGATTGAAGAATTAAGAAAATCGAAAAGAAGGGGTTAAGTCGATGTGGTGGTTGATGCTGTTGCTGCAGAGGGAAAAGAAGAACCAGAGGAGGAGAAGCAATAAAGGGGTCGACAGAAATCTGTGAAATTTACAGAGAGGGAGGCAAATCATTAATTATTTTTCTTGCTTTTTTTTTTTCCTGTCTCTCTCTCTGTATTTTTTCCGTTTTTATATCTTGCTTGACCACAAGCTGTGTGTGTTGTAACTTATAAGTTGCGAGTGGCAACAAATGAGGTATAAATATCAAAAATTAAAAAGCAGGAAAAAGGGAAGACGACGAACAGGGAGTGGAAAGTGGAGCCAGAAATATGAAGGTGGTAGGGATTTTCTTTGCAGAGAGAAAAGGTTTTGACAGCGGACGAAGGCCGAGGAGGAAACGGAGGAGAAAAGATTTTACAATGGGGATCGATGAGGTCAGAGACACTGTAGAAAAGTTAAAAGGCATGTGGTGGTCATGCAGCAGAGAATCTAAGGGTCCATGCTAAGTACTAAATAGACGGCTTAACTATAAAAGGAAAAACCTAATCCCATAAAATATCATTTTTTATTTCACATCAAAATATTATAAAATCTAAATTATATTTCTTTAAAGCCAATAAAAAAAATTCTCTAAGATTAATTGGATATTGAATCCTTACCCTCTATTTAATATTATCAAAACTCACAAATTCAATAATTCCTGACATCTTTTTAAGTTTTTCCTAAATTGAAGTTGTAAATTTAATCCTCTATACATATGGTGAGTGTATAAGTTCTTTTCGTTATTTTTTTTTAACAAATATAAAAAAATATCAATAGAGCAAAGAAATTATGTAAAATCTCTTTTTTTTTAAAGATATTAACAATATAGTATAATATTTCTTCGGATATTAGCAACAATTAACATATCTTTTTTAATTAATTTTAGAATACACATAAGGATTTTTTTTTTGGCTAATTAGAATATACAAGAGTGGATTCTAATCCCAACTACTTACTCAATATTTTTCAAATTAACTCCTCATTTACTAGTCATTTACAATATAAAAAAATAAAATTATATTGAATCTCACTCTTTTTAACCTTTATTTTTTTGCCAAGTATAAGAAGTATGCTCTATCAATAACAGTGTAATATTCTTTGGGATATTAAAAGTGAAAAAGAAAAAGCTCATTTACTATACATACAAGAGTTGAGATTGGGAAGGAAAGAAGAAAAGGAGTTGAGATTTCATCTTCCAACCAATTGCTCAATTTTTTTTTTATAATTAACTCACTCTTTGCTAGTCATATACAAAATAGTTTCCCCTTGTCATATTGTTCTTGTCATATATTTTCACAAATTTTAATGTTAAAAAGACAAGTATAACATATAAAATCTTTTAGATTTATTATTTTTTCTTGCAAGGTATTAAAAAAGGTTGTGTATATTTTTTTTAAACAAATACCCATTTTCAAATCAAATAACTACCTCTCTAATCTTTAATATAATAATTAGATACTATATGAATACTATAATATACATATTTAACAAAACTAATATTTACCAAAATACTATAAAAAATTCCCATATCTTGTCTCATGGATGATATAATTATTTTTATTTGTAAGACTTTAATTTGAAATCTTACTTTAAAAATAGAAAATGGCAGTTTTTATTAATCAACTAACGTCTTCACAATCACATTCAAAGTCATAAAGTACACCATAACCATAACCAACCCTCAAAACACAATTCACCTAAACTCCATATAATTAAGGGGTGAAAAAAGAATCCCATATTATAATCATTTTTTATTAAAAACAGAAAAATCTAGTTTTTTAAAAAAGTAGAGAGGCTTTTCAATGAAACAAGAGAATTAATAATAGTTATAATGTTTGCTTATATCAGAAGGGTACACACTGAGCAGCCAAAATTATAGGGTTTTTGCCAACAAGCTCTGAGCTGGACCATGTATGATACCCTTTACACTGTTTGAGAGAGAGAGAGAGAGAGAGAGAGAGAACTCCAAACAGCCAAAGTTATAAGAAGGGACATGACATATATATACACACACACAAACATGAAACCACAAAATTATTGTATATATGTTGGTATACCATACCTAGTATTGGATTATTCCAAAAACAACAAGGGTTGTGTTGAGTTGGGGGAACTTTATATATATAATATTGAGGAAAGCATTCATTGAGGCCAGAAAAGAACAAAGCGTGAGGAGTTGTAAAGGCAGTGTTGAACGCTTCAACGACAACACAAATGACCAAAGTTCATGATCCTTGCCGATTTTGGTCTTCTCTTCATTATATATATGTGTGTGCGCGGCTCTTTTATTTATACTACCCCATTATAATTATAAGACTTTATTTATAGATTACAAACGAGATTTTATAATTAAGACCGAAAATAGTATACACTAGTTTATATCCTTAATATGAAGTTGCTTAACTGATCTGGGTAGATTAAGAATATTAATTAAGTTAGTTATTTGTTAAAAATATAAGTTGATTGTTCTAAAATACTCTCTTAAATCATTTATATTGAAACTACATCTTGCTACAAACTTCATTAACGTATACAACCAATAGGGATAAGATAATTTGAAAAAGAACTAATAAGTATAGAGAACAAAACAGATTGGAGCTTTATGCTTAGTAGTTATGACCAAACTCAACTTCTAACTAACTTTTATATCAGAGTAGTAGAAACTAGTATAATGCTTAATTAGCTTAAGTTAGTCATGTGTCTCACATATACATGCAAAGTTTGACTGTCTCGTCTTTTATCTTCTTGCAATTGAGGAGAATTAATATTAATACATCATGAGAATACAAACACTTTTGTGATTAAAAAATTAAAAAAAAAACACTTATATCCTTCTTGTTCGTGACATAAGACTTTATACTATAAAATAGGTCTTATATTAAGAATCAGAGAAGTACTAACTTGGATGGTAAGAATAGATTATTCTTTTATTCATATTAAAATGAGTTTTGTCTTATTAATGAGAGTAGTTTTCAATGCAAATAATTAAAGATAGCATTTTAGAAAAATCAACACACGTTTATTATTAATAACTAACTATTAACTAATAATTTAAATACAATTAGACAGTTAAAAGCAACAAATCACCCAAAGTCACCAATAATATCAAATATTATAATCAAATTATATTTAATTACATTAATAACAATTTTATTTCAGAGGTACAGTAGAGTGCATTTTTTTAACTGTTTTTTTTAAAATAAGGAGAACTAACTGAAATTATCACGTAACTGTCTAGTCTACTGAGTTTCCATGAAAAACTTACCTACCAACAGCCTTTTTGACCTCATTTTTTTCAAAAATGTAAAAGCTTAATTGAGTCATACTCATAGGATTTTATCAAGATAAATATACCAACTCAAAGTCCGCTTACAAGGATAAATATAAATTGATATCAATTAATAAGATTTTCACATGGATCTAGAAGTAACAGAGTCAAAGACGCACAATATTTCTTTCTTCTCCACGCAGTGATTCCAACATATGCTTTGAAACAAAGCGATTTTAGTTAATTAAGCATGAGTCACACATAGAAAAATGTCTAAAATGATTGTCTTCCTCTTCACATTATTCCTTGTTTTCTTCTTTCTTTTCTCTTGATTACAATTGGTTTTTTTCTTAAGAGTAATGATTTTTCCCTCCCATAATTCAATCCCTGGATTGAGAGAATCTATCTAGCTAGAAGCTATCCTTTTAGAACTGTGTTCATTTTTTTTTATAATTGATTTATTTACTTTTGCATTTTAATTTCTTACCATGAAAAGACAGCAAAAGATCACCAAATGTAAAATAAAACTAGTCAATGCGTCCAATTGGTAGGATCTCACACACACACATATGTATAATATTGGTTGAGGACACCAATCCAACAATAGCAAAGCTCAAAGCTTGGATTCTTGTTAGGAGATTCCATCAACAAGAAGGAGAGAAAAAATGCATATAAATGACAAGGATAAAAGACATAAAATTTGTGGGTTTTAATTAATGAGGAATATCATTTGAAGACAAGAAAAAAACAAGAGAGGGTGGGCAGAGGAAATGGCAATCAGGGGGTCCTGTGGACTAAACGATAAATGAAAGGAGAGCACAAGGCAGGCAAGGCAGAGTGGCCCTCTGTTCCTCTTGTGAAGAATCCTAGGATGTGTTTTAAACAAAAACAAAAACAAAAACAAATTTATTTTAGAAGAAGCGGCATTTCTCTTCATAATTTATTTTTTTTCTTGAAAACTTGTGTATGTCTGTATGTATTATGGTTGTTTTGTGTCATGGCTTAATGCAATTTCTGGGTTAACACAATTTTCACCAATAAGAAAAAGAAAAAAGTAATGCCGATATGCAGGTAGCTTGCCTAGAAGTGAGAAAGAGAGTACACTCAGCTTAGACCTTATTTGGGAACATATGATGGGTCTGTTTGGATTAGTTATTGGAAAAGTAGCTTATTGAAAAAGTAACTTATAGAAAAGTAAAATTGGGTAAAAGCTAAATTGGATAAGCTGAATTGTGTTTGGATTAGAGTTCAGAAAAGCTAGTTTGCAAAAGTGATATTGGTAAAAGGTTGTTTGGATCAGGGTTGAGTAAAAGTAAGTTTAGTTGTAAAATGACCAAAATATGTATGATTTTTAATAAATAATGAAACATAATTAAAAAAAATGATTTCACATAATACAATAAAATTAAAATAATACAATATGAAAGAGTCAAATTTATAGAGTGAATTAAATTTTAACACCTTAGAGAAATCATAAAAAATATCTTAAATATAAAGTGAAACATGAAAAAAAAAACTAAATTGAGATAATATAATAAAGAAGTGAAAATCTCTTTTTAAATCATGTGACCTAAGTAGGAGTTTGATAAATTTAATAATTAAAATCAAAATTTGAGTTGTTTAACTGTCCTTTTAAGAGATTTTTCTAAGAAAAAAAAAGTTGATTGAAAAATTTGGAATGAATGAATGATACCCGTAAATATACAACATCAACTTTGGTTTTCATTTTATATATGATATTGATAAATTTATACTAATATCAATTGATGATTTATATTGATGATGATTGTTAATTTATACTAATATACAATAAATTTAAATTAATTTAATATGAAGAAGTGAAATTTAATAAATAAATTAAATTTTAAAACCTTAAATTCTTTTGACTATCCTCATCAGTGTTTTGCTCACTCTAGGAATGAATTCAAATTGATCAGCAATATGTCATCATGAAAAATACGGCAGAAGTGAGAGAAAGCTCCTGGTCGAAAAAAAAAACGAAGAAAGGAATACGAGGGAATAATGAATGGGGGAATAAGGTCTGACACATCAACGATCCAATAAGCTCTTCAAAAGCTCCTCCTTCCAGCTTTTGGGAAACGCACGGTTACTTGAGCTTATGAAAGATAAGCTCAATTGGATTTAAGCCTTTCCAAACTGCACTCCATTTCTCAATTGGGTTTCTGTCCAAAATAAGTGGCTTATGGACCAATTTAAGCCCTGCCAAACAGGCACGATAATCACTTAGAAGAAGCTCTTTTACGCTTCATGAGTCAGAACTTATTTAACAATTTATATATTTATCTCATACTTTTTTATGATATTTATAAGTCACTTGCATGTTTTATTTGGACAAAAAAATCTTAAATTTCATTAACTCTTATTTAAAATTTAACAACTGTTCAATTTTATTTCCATTTAATATATATTATACCTCATATAAATAAAATTAATACAATGATCAACGAAGGATAAAATTATACATTTATACAAAAAAATTCCTTTCAGTACCTTAGAAATAGAATCAAAAATATTTTCTCACTGCTCTATAAATAAGACCAGAGGAGTGTAGTATAAAATCAATTATTCAAATTGCCATAAATAGTAGGGATTATTCTTCCAAAAAGAATTACCCAGATTCTAGATCGGAAAGAAAATTAAATAGAGATGGGTTCTTAAATTTCGTTTAAAACTATCAGATATCAAAAAATTTAACATTTATAAGGTTGGCTTGCAAATATAAATTGACTCAAATGAACTTACAAATATGAAATTTTAATTCGTAAATATTACATTTTTAGAGCCTCTCACTATCAAATGAAATTCAAGATAGCTATATGTTATGGGAGTCAAACTACATAAACCATCACAATTGGAAGTTGTAAATGACCACAGCACAGTATAACCAAGAAAGAAAAAACAAAATTAAAGCACATATTGTAGACTTTTGTCCAAATCAATTGACCCCTCGCTATGCAAAAGAGAAAATATAGAGTAATGAAGCAGCATACATCAAGTATAAGAGCATTTCCTGCAAGCTAATTAGCATATTTATTGGTTTAAATATCATCAATATCTATGCTCCATACAAGGCCAAAAAAAAAAATCCTATTTTCCTTAGTTATGTGCTCCTTAGATAACCCAACTACATTATATTTATATCTACTTATTTTATTACTTTTACCATTTGAATTGCAAGTAGTCATCACATTTTATATATAGATATGATTCTTTTCAACATATTTCAAGGCCTTCTAAAAATACCAAGTGATTTCATTATATTGTAACATAGTGAATTGTGCAAACTAACAAAGTTCTCATCTCAAGAAGAAGATTCCAATTCCATTCCTTTTTGAGAAATGGGAAAAATTATTATTTTCACTACACTTCTTTTTTTTTCTTGGGTATTTTTTACCCTAGAGGAAAAACTAGTCTTAGAAGGTGTTTAGATAAGAACAAAATCATGATTTCATAAGTACTTTTACAGTATACAAAATAAATATATAAAAAAATTTGTTTTGATTTGCGAAAAAGTATTTCTTAAAAGTGATCATAAGGTGTTCCAAACACACCCTTAGCTTTGGATTTCTCTGTCTTACATATGGATTCTATTGAGCCCACTAATTCTCCCTAACTTAGGTGGACGGCCCAAGAAAAAGCCTAATCTGATCAGGCCTGCTATGAGATTGATCAGTAGGCATCAGTAGTTCTGTACCCTTCGGAACGAATTGCAGGCATCGCTGGAAACGAAGAGATCAGAATCGGAGAAGGAGAAAATGAGTTGGGTTTGGTTGGAAGCTACTCTTCCGCTAGGAATCATAGCAGGAATGCTTTGTGTTATGGGCAACGCTCAATATTACATTCACAGAGCCGCTCATGGCCGAGTATTTCTTCTTCTTTTTCTTCTTTTTCGATTTTTGTTATCAGTAATACAGATTCGTTCTAACCCTTTTAACAAATTCGGATCTTGCAGCCGAAGCACATTGGGAACGATATGTGGGATGTTGCGATGGAAAGAAGGGACAAGAAACTCATGGAGCAAGCCTCTTCTGCTTCTCCGAATTGACCCGGTATCTACCTTCTTTGGTCATCTCTCTAATCTGCTGTTGAATGACCGCTTTATTCTTAGGCGACTCTTTGTGTTCTCTTGGTATTTTGAAGTTTCTCGTGGCAGCGTATGGCTGATCCTTGGTTTTGGTCCCTAGGGTTTCGAATAGGATTCTAGTAGTACTTTATTTCCATTGACTGGTTCATACAAATTGTGCTTTGTTTTGAAATAGTTTCAATTTCCTCAGCCGGGATGGGAGATGCATCAATTTGGTTATTAGCACAAAACTTTAAAACTTTAGCGAACCATATAAGCAATCTGAATTGACCCATACCTCCTCAAATGTGGATTGAAATTGAAATGGATTTTGTGGCAAGAGTTATTTGAGGGACATAAGGAGATTACGTGAACATAAATGGAGTATTAGACAAAATTTTTCCGACGTGACTCCCACAGTTAATGTATGTGAACTATGCAGCCGCTTTTGTTTGACGTATTCTACAGTGTGTCGTGTACGATCAATGATCAAGGGTAATCCATACGGTTTTGTTTGGTACACACAATCGAAAGAGGAATGAAAAACGAAAAGAGAATGTAACATAGTGATTTTGATAGGAGGTGTAACACTTATATTCAAAACATTAATCAAGTCTCATGCTTGTACAATGGGGGGTATTTACAATTGATCCCTCCCCTAACTACTTGTTTGCTATGTAACAGAAGTGGTTATTGCCCACTTATATTGTTAACTCAACAACTACTTAATAGACTAATGACTCTCCCTAATATTGCCATGTAACAGATTTTGTGATGAAAAATGATCAACATATTCTTTATTTTAGCAGAATTAATAGAGGGACAGACAGCATTGAGACAGTTGAGAATAGACCCAACAACACCCCCCCCCCCCAAAAAAAAAAAATCCGCCTTTACCTTTCTTTTTGTAATGTCAACTGAAGCCCAAGAATCTTATTTCTTGGAGATGTCTATTCGGTATTATGAACCATTGATGGTGGTGGAGTGCTGTTCCTGTTACCGTTGGTGATAAACTGTAAATTACGTTTTGGGTATTTTGCTCATGATTGCCTTGTGTGTTATTGCTGTCAAATTAAGAAATTCTGTATGCCAAACACGCATATCTTTATTGCTAAGCTTTAGGAGGCACTGTGTCTTGGATAAATATTACATGCTATTGCTATGATGAAGGAAGCAAGACTAGTAGAATTGGAGGACTGTTTATATACCTAATCATTGGACTCAAAAATGAAACGCTGATTTAAGACTAGTTTCCTCTGAACTTGAGAAACTATTTGCCTCTAAAAGTTGGATAGTTGGAATGACTACCTTGAGAACAAAGATGATATAGTTTAATGTCTCTGGTTAATATAGCAACCTGTATCCCCCCCCCCCCCCCGGGGCCCCTTTTTTCTTTTTCTTTCTTTCATCCTCCGTCATGAAGGAAAATCAAGGAATTGTGCTTCCATATTCTTCTTTTTTATTAGTGGTGTGATAGATTTATTTTGAAGCATGCCAATAGATAATTTGACACGGAAATTTGATTTGGTTTGTGTAAAACTCGAGGCTTCAACTATGGAATACACATTATGATGCTGATGCTGCAAAATGCAGGTTGTTCCGTCAGCATGCTTCTGAAAGAAATAAATTACTCATCTGATGTTCCAGCTGTTGCAAGTTCTGACCAGGCAGGATGGATGACAAAAGTTACATTTATCATATCATTTCTTGTAATATTCCTATTCTGTGAATCACTTTTCCAAATTTGAATGTGTTAACAGAGGCTTGTTCAAGCGTGTTCGGCACTGAGATATCTACTGTCTATAAATGTTTGATCTCTTTGTGGTTGAATATCCTTATATAAACGTAGAGAACAGTGGTTGATTAAATAAGTAGGCGAGCAACCCTTATAGGTCATATTCAATCCATTCCCCCTTAACGTGAAGAGAATGTTGGAAAATAAGAAGGCTGGTTGTTGCGCATAACAGCAAGGTTAAGTTTGAACTTTGAAGCTTACATACAGATATGTGAAGTGCTAAATAATGAGATGCAGAAATATTGACCAATGACCTTAGCTTTTCTACAGGTATGCTTGTTTGGAAATTCGGGTTTTTAGTGCTTACCCCTCTAATTCGAATAAGAAATGTGGCCCTTATTTAGTCCACTAGGCTTTGACAGTTAGACAGCACTTTACTTCACACCTTTGATGTTACGACTTGGAAGCTTGGCTTGAGCTTGATCCATGCAAGGACATATAGTTCTAGCCTGCTCATCTTGGATGGCTTAATAAGCTCAAGTCGTGCAGTCTCAGTATATGCAGAGTATCTTCAATAGCTTCACTGACCATTATCACTCATGCCCCTCCTACATCTTTATTTATTTTTTTCTGACTTGCCACTCGTACGTGGTGCCACATGGTAATAATTGTTGGCCATGTCAACACCGTGAAAACAGAATTTTCAAAGCGCTCACAAGGATTGGGGTTATAACTTTATAAAACCATGGGGATTAGCCTATCAAATGGGGCTAACTAGTGGGGTCTCTGCTTTTCACATTTATGGTGCCCACTCTTCTTACAAGATTTAAGACTTCAATTGTAAGTACGTTTCACGTAAGTTGAAACAAAACTATTCTCATATATATTACATAAGTTGGAACAAAACTATTCTCATATATATTACATAAATTATGATTAAAAAGCTATTTATAAATTACTTTAAATGAGCTTAGATTATGATGGTTAAAAAGAAAAAAAGCAATAAGGAGACTAGATTATATTTTGTGATCCTTAGACATGGCTCCTTTTAGACTTGTTCTTGAGAACTTGTTTCAGTCACATACAAGTTAATAACATCATCAATATCAAACAAAATTTATGATATCATTAGTGTGACTTATAAACTTTGTACAATATATTTAAAAAAAATGTCTAATTTAATCATTCAAAGCTATTAAAGTCAACTTTGGAAAATGGTGGGATGACGTGTATTTTGCTTATGGGATCCTTTTACTTTGTTTGGCGAAAAAATTTGTTGACATTTGTGATTTATATTTTTATTGGGTATATGAATAGAAATGAAACAATGATTTATATTTTTATTGGGTATATGAATAGAAATGAAACAATTTGATATGAATTTGTTGACCGTGGCAGCTGCATAGTCGCTCTCCGCTTACAACATCAGACAGAAACTTTCAGAAGCATTATTGATGACCCAAAGAATAAAACAAAATACAAAAAGGAAAAATTTCAGCATCAACAGTTTTAAAATATCTGTACTAGCTAGGTTAGATTTCAAATTCATATCTCTTCCATAAATTTTCTTCAAAACAAGAACTCTTTCTCATTAATGTCCATCAAAGACACCTAGAAATGGTAACAGAGGAATCTGAATCAAAAGTTCTTGAGAACTGACAGGATAGATAGAACACTTTTTTTTCAAATTAAAAATTAAAAAAAACAGGTGTAGGTGACATTGACCTTTGATCCTTTGAAAATAAATATATGGTATCAAATGTTGCAAGTGACAGCTCAAGTGCTCAACTGTTCAAATGCCCTTTATTGTAAGCCAGTCACACCAAAGCTTGCACTCCACTAACTCTGAAATAATGGCTCTTATTATTGGCAACTTATTTGTTCCTGCAAAACCAACCTCAACAATCTCATTTCAGTGCTTTTATTAAGGTATAACCATATTCAAACCTAACATAATAGCATCAAATGTTAAGTAATTTTATATCAAACAAGTCTTAGTGGCATGTTACTTGTTTTAGGACTGAAGAGAAAAGTATGAGAAGAGAAAACTAGGGAAGAAACAAGATAAAATTATTATTTTTATTTAAATTAGGAAGAGAAAATTAAAAAAAATGAAGAAGAAAAAAGAGATATAGGGACCATAATTTGTTCTCCCGATGTTTTTTTTCTTTCAAAAATGAAGATATTTTAAAAATAAAACATACCTTCCAAAATGGTCTTAAAAGAGAATAAAAGACATGTGAAGCTATGTCTTTTTTATATGGGTATTGTTGTCATTATAAAATTGGTCATTTTTTCTCTATATTTTCTTCTATTTATCCAAATAGAAAGAAGGAAAACACTATTTTCTTCTCTACTATTTTCACCTCATTTAAAAGAAAGGTAAAAGCCCCTTGAACTATGAGATGTATCCTCATTTAATTGAGCTCTAAAGACTCAAACTTGTTTTAACTTTGATCCACGCAAGAGAAAAATTACAGCTCAAAACCTTGGAGAGGAATTTCATTTGAGTATTTTCAATCATCAAACATGTTTCATTTTCTGTCAGTTTGCTTGTGGATTTCTCGGGATATTCCCATTGGCAGAACAAGAAGGTCCTTGTCTTCTGCAATACAACACGTTTGGCTTTGACAGCACAACAACCTCACAAGACATGCAAAGAGGAGAAGAAGAAAGTTGACCCCATCCCATAAAGCTTTAATATGAAAAGTCCTGCCACAGAGAGTCAAGAATCAGTAGGTAAAAGTCACAAAGGAAAACAAAGTTCTTTTGTTTGTAAACTTCTCTATTTGGTCAAGGACAACTATAAATATGAGCTGAATATTTTTAATGGTAGAATAAATATTAGTATAATTTAATGAATAAAAATTGATATAGTTATTAATGATACGATTCATTTCTTATAGAAGCATTTGTTTAAATTATATCATTAATATGAAGATGTTGTTGATAGGTAATATGTAAGCATTCTTTGAGTTGTGAAGTCTCCACCAACACCTTGCTAACCTAAATGTGTGAGTTTGTGCATAATTTTGTAATTGTTACTCCATTCGATTCTAAATATAAAAGCTAATTTAAGGGTTATTTTGATTCTAAATATAATATCTTAATCTATTTTGTCTTTCAAATTTATAATTTTTTCTAAATTTTTCCTATTATCACACATATTAAAAGAATATTTTTAATTGATAGAATAGTTTTATATACAAATGGTTAAAATATTTTAGAGAGATAAACATACTTCTTTTAATAAATAACTAACTTAAATAATTGTATTAATCATCGTAAAGTAGTTATCTTAGTCGTACAGATGCATTTAGCATTGGAGAAAATATATATGATTGAGCCAAAAATGTGGTTGCTTTTGTAGGTAATTCCACTGCTCTTGAACTTTATCTAAGAGGACAAAAAATTGCAAGTTTGGGAATGGTTCAATAAGGTTGTTTTGGTGGGGCTGAGTTGTAATCCCCTCTTCTTCATTTTTGTGAAATGATCTGTGCTTTTTCTTGCGTATTATATTGAGATTAAGCACTAACTTCGAGCCATGCTTAGTGACAATAATGTGACAGAGCTTACCTTATATATAAAATGCATTAAAAGGACAAAGGAGGGAGCTTTATAGGAAATGACAAGAAATTGAAGATGTGTAGTGTTTTGTAGTTGTGAGTGGCAAGCAAAGGAAGAAAGACAAAAACAAGTATTAAAAGTTCACATGTGAGAGTCACAGAGATGAACATTGGCTTTCGTGTGCTGTCATATTATGTCTTCACTCTCTATTACCTTCAACCCCTTTTGATTTTTCATATGCATATGTTATAGTCTCATTAAATCTTTTTTTTTTTTTGCGTGTATGTGTGATTATGTAATAATCGTGGATTTAGACAAAGTACTATGAAGGGGTAAAACTGTGGATGGAGTCCACTTTTTCCCTTCATATTGACTAAACATATATTTTAGCAGCCATATTATTGTAATTTATAAAAGATGTTATTTACTAGGAATTTATATTTTACATTGACCTCTTCTACAAGTTAGATTTTTTATAGTCATGAAATCGTATAATCAATAAAAATTTGACTATATGTAGAAAGCTTCGCTTAAACTTATTTTGTTCAATAATACCAAATACTCTTCTGGTTCTAAATATAGGAGCTTATGAAGGATTTTTTTTATTTTAAATGTAAGACATTAATCTACTTTGTCTCTCAAATTTATAATTTGTTTTCAAAATTATCTTTATTTATTGCACTTATTGAGGGTTTTTTATCTGTGGTGATTTTTAATGCAAATGATTGAAAGGGTATTTTAGAAAATCAATACACTTTTTTTTTTTTTGCAAATAACTGACTTACTAATTTTCAGCACCATTTTTAACACACAATTGATTTTTATAGCTGAACAGAAGGAAAATTAACATGCTATCTTAAAATCCTTACATAAAGTCGAAAATGACCCTTATCAAGTTATTCTATGATTTAAGAGAGAGAGGCAATTTAGTCATTTTATTTTAAATTATTTTTATTCCTCTTTTTTTGGCACCAAGCATTACTCATCAAAGTATTTTCATAATTTTTTCCTCATACTTATCTTCATTCCATTCACATATTTCCATCCTATTAAAAATCCGGCCCCTCAATCCAACCAAACAAGGCCTTAAATTCCTTCCCCTTTTGACTTCACTGTATATTCTGTCAATTTACGACTCTTCTAAAGAATCCGGATTCATCGTTTGACGTGGGATCCTGGAAAGCAACCCCATGTAAAAAATATCAAACAAACACATCTTACAGAACGGTGAAATAAATAAACAACGGCCTTTTTGTCTTCTTGGTTAAGACATGAGACAGATAACACAACATAGACAGACAACAACATATGCAGTATATTTTTCATATAATTCAAACTACTGTGTCGTAAGTAATACGAGCATTTTAGTCAATAGAAGCAGAAAAAAACTGGATTCCTTTGCCTTGGTTGGTTTCCATCTGTCCTCAAAATTAAAACTTCAATGCTCAAATTGTTAGTGCAGAGAGGCTATGAACAGTTGGTCACCTTTTTCTTTGTGCCCTTTAAAGTCTTGATGTGGATGTCTTTTTGACATAGGATTCTTGAAAACCACCCCATTTGATTAGTCAAAACCCATAAACCTCACACAATGCGAGAAAGAAAAGAAGGGGGGAAAAGATCTTATGTTACATGTTAAGAAGTATTCCTTTTGTTATTTACAGAGATTTAGTCTAAAGAAGGGGTTAATTCGAACTAACATTTAAACATTTAATACCCAACCAATAAGAAGATACCAATAAACAATAAAAAAAACTTTTTAAGATTCATTAACTCTGTCTGAAAATTAAAGAGTTTCCTACTTTACTCGTATTAAAACATCCTTAAAACTTGTTTCATATTTTCCTCCTCCAATATTGAATAGGACGTAAAAGAGGAAAATTGTAATAAAAAGTAAATATGTTACCGTATTTTTTTGATTTGCAGGGACTCCAAGTGGGACATTTTATTTCCTCTTGTTACACCTTTTTTTTTTTCTTTTTTCCTTTTTGCTCTTCAGGTGCATTAATACAGTTGAACTGTAAAAGTTCTGGATTGAAGTGCATGCTCTTAAAATTATGAGGATTTACACCCTGTCCTGCAGACCAGACTTAGGTTACCATGTCCCTTTCAGGAGAAGATGGTCCCACAGAAACGCCAGCAGAAGGCCTTGGTATATATCTGTCATCCCTATACCTTCCTGTGCCCACCTGTGCGCTTAAAAACAAATCACAAAAAGACTAGGATTAATTAGCAATTATTGCTCAAAATTATTTCATCACTTTAAATTTAATGTTCCAATTCCCTTCCTTTCTTTTCCCCTTTTAATCATCTTAAATGCACCATTCTTCTACAAAAAGCCCAATTCATCAGTAATATTATTGCCAGTGCAGAGAACTTCAAAGATTTCTCAGAGACAAAGTTATGGCCTTGAGATCTTTGGTCCCCCTCACAAAAATGAGCGAAGAGAAAGCAGAAGACAAATGAAAACGTAAGACCAAAATGTAGAAGCTACATTGTTTTTTTATTCTCTGTCAATGAAACAACTGAATCATCATCACATATAGAATCACTTTGGGTTGCTTGCTGCTACATTCACACCACAATGAATCAACAAAGAGATAGCAGATATACATAAAAATCCTATATTACCAACAATTTTATGAAACCCAGGAGCCTAAGCAAACGATGGGGAGGGGAAAAAGAAAGACAACACCACCAAAAAAAGGTGTGAGTGATCAGAAGAATTCCTGAATACAGTGGAAGAAGAAGATGAGCATCCCAAGATTCTGCAAAAATAGTGTTTTTTCATGGCGCATATTCATGTTCAAGGGCCGGTTGTGTTCGAGTACCCGATGCAGCAGGAGCTTTCGTATCCCCAATAGGGGCCATATGAAGAGCTTCTCCCACCTCTGCTTCCCTTTCCATCTGTTGCCTTCTCTTCTTTTTCTTAAACTTCTGCACCCACAAAACCAGTAATGACAATAACACCAGAAGGGCCAGTCCACCCAAAACCGACCCAACAATAATCCCCACTTTCCTGCTACTCTTCTTCTCTGCTCGCTCACTAGGAGCCGGGGGCACTACTGGAGCACCAGGACCGGGTGCAGGCGATGGAGAGGGACCGATGGACTCAGTCACAATAGAGAAATGGCCCTGTTGGGAAGTTGAACATGTGTTACCTTCTGTGACATTGCTAAAATTGAATGAACCCTGTAAGTCAAACAAGACACATCTTGCAACAGCACCATCGGGAGCTTGCCTTACACCATCAAACTTAATCGAAATGGGGTCACCAGATGCAATTATATTCAGTTCGTGCAGGTTTGTAGCAGACAAATCAGTGCCATCATAAGCAAGAAGCCCCAGTACAGGAGCCAAGAATGTATAATTTGGCAACTGAGTCTGATAGTACGTACGTGACCAATTGCCCAGATTTTGGTACACCAAAACAAGTCTTACTACATATGGCGTCTCAATAAGTCCCATAGGAATGTTAAACTCTTTGTACTTATCAACACCCCTTCTCCTCAAACTGCCACTTCTTAGCCTCAATGCTGCAATATTAATTCCAGTCAAATTGGAAGGTACAGTCCCATCATAAATTTTTCCTGTCACTGGTCCCACCAAAGCCCTGTAAGCATAATCTTGAAGAAGTGCATCAAGGTCCCTTGCGCTTCTTGATGAGCCATTTGTAGCAGAAGACTGAGCTTTCGCATGAGGAAACCATTCAAAGTATAGCAGCAGAACAAGCACAAGCATCGCGAGACTTCTGCGAAGTCCCATCGATGCTTTGAGAATTTTGGCAATTCAGCTCAATGTCGCTCTGTAATGGTGTGGGTTTGTAGCTATCTGCTTGGAGATACCCAGATATGTCAATCCCAGTATTATACCTGAGAGCCTCAAATCTCAAAGAATTATAACGGAACAGCTAAGTGATACGCAATAAATTTGTTCCAGGACGCTTCAACATCTACAATTGGCAGGCACGTTTTGATCTAATGAATGAAAAAATAACATAAAACGGAAGGTTGGTAAAGAGAAATATTCTCCCCAGAGGCTATTAAAGCAGCTTTGAAGGTTTCAACCGTTACGGCCCTTGTTTCCTTTCAGGACTGGCTTTTGCTTTCAGAAGTAGAATCCTTTTAAAAGAAGCACTCAGAGGCAATGCCAAAGACTTTGACTTGGGAATCTTCTGGGCATTTCATTCCTCAGCAAAATCAAACCCTCCCTTATTCTTCGCCATTATGCAATAATTGAGTCAGAAGCAGGTTTAACACGAGATAATAAAACCTTTAATCTTCCTCCTCAAGCTCAAACGGTCCAAAAGAAACCAGTGGATATAGCGATTCTGAATTCAAAAGCAAGCACAATAACACAGATTCAGAAGCAAGATCCTTGACCCACTCACTAAATACCTGAAAATTGCAGGACTGGGTTTCAGATGAAAGCCCTAAAGCATCTTGCTGCAGCTGAACACACAATCACCTTCAAAACCGACAGCAACGATACCCAGCTACAGTGAAAACTCCAAATTTCAGGATCGTTTGGAAGCCGATAATCTTCAAGAAAATCATAAGTGCGTATCACTGGAGTAATGGGAGCACCAAAGGGTAGCAGTAAAATGAAGAATCAGGGGCTAAACAGTCCCCAAACAGCCTGCATTTCAACTAAATCTGGAGGCTGATGATTGATGACTCGGGAAAACGATGAGAACGATGGATGGGTGTGAAAAGGAAGGTGCTTTGTGGTGAAAGCGGCAGGATAGTGGTGGATTTTCTATAGTTGGAGCAAAGGACTGAGGAGGATGAAGATGAAACAAATGAATGATGGAAGAATAAGGCTATGTTGGGGTAAACACCAAAAGGATGAGAAACAAATTCTGTGAAGAGGAAATGAAAACAATCTGGGTCTGAGAAAGAGAGAGCAAGATGGGGGGAGGGGGAAAGAGAGGAGATAAGTTTCTAGAGTTGTAGATGCCTAGATGGCCACTGGAGATGGACCTGTGTGGGAAAGAGGAAAAAAGACAGAAAGGCAGTGAGGCTGTGTGTGTGAGGAACAGAGAGAGAGAGAGAGAAGGGGAAGGGGGGAGAGAGAAGGGACGAAAGGGAAATGGAAAATGTTTGGTTGCTGTATAAAACGCTTTTAGTCTTTGATGATGAACAAAAGAAGTGAAGCATTAAAATATTGGGACCATAAACCAAAATAAAATATTGCTGATTTGCAACAAGCATGAATAAACTATAATTTCCACCTCTCACCAACTTTAAATTGAAGTGAGTGTTCAATTTTTTTTTATTAATCATATATTGCTGGCAAAGAAAAAATTAAGTAGCTTGATTTTTTTGGGGGGTTTTGAAATAAAATTTAAATTTAAAATGTTAGCATTCTAAATTTTTATACTTGGTTAAATTTACATCCATATAGTGGAAGGAAATAAATTATTTAAAAATTAAAAGAATATAGTAGGTTAATTTTCCAAAATATATTATATTTGATAAGAATAAAGAGTATATTCTTTTCATGTGATATTTCTATATCCATTATGGAAATAGTTTATCAATTTCTTTTTTTCCCCCTGATTTATCAATTTCTTTTTGTTGAAAAAATTGGGTAAAACTAAATTTTATTTTTAATATAATGATGAATACAATTACATCAATATCAAACTTAGTATAATTTATGTTTAGTGTTGCCAATTGGATAGCTAATTTATGAAACAAGAAAGATACCAATTTCACGTTAATAAAAACAGGGTTATTTTTATTAACAACAAAATTAAAAGAATTCATAATTAATATCAATTGAAATAATGAATCAAAAAATAATTATTGATGGAAGTATTTTATGAATTAACAAACTAGAGAGTCATAAGCAAGGTGTTTTGAATGATTGACTGAAGAATTAATGGACTGAGGAATGAATGGTTTAGTATGTGGAAGGCTTACATTCTATTGTAACCTAAATAAATGCATTCCTGAAATGTCTCTTCTTTTTATTGCATTAATCAAAATTTAATAGTTTTTTCTTACAACTTAGAAGTACTTTTTTTTATTTTGGACCAACAAAATTTTGGAGAAGTTAGGGTACAAGGAATTATTCAATTTTATTTGGTTTTCTGTTAGTTATGTGAGTAGCTGCGTGTATTTTAGAAGAAAACTCTCTAATTATATATTGCTTATAAGAAAGAGTCAATATTTTTACTAACTTGTTGTGTCAATACTATTTTAGTTTATAATTTTGACTGATTAATTAATATCTATTTTCAAAAAGAATATAGAAAGAAAGTGAGAAAAAAATTGGACAAATAATGTTGTTTTATACATATTTTACACTTCTGCATAATTGTTTAGATATTTTCATACAACCTAGTTTTAAAAAAGTTCACTTAAAAATTTTAATAATAAATCTATAAATAATAGTATAAAATTTATGGAAAATCACACTATTGATAAATACTAGTAATAAACAGTATAATTAACTTCAAATTCTATGCAAAACACAAATTCATAAATTGCATACTCTAAAAATATCTTAAAACTTTAAAATGAATGTAGAGATTGGAACATTATGAATATATACTTTTAGAATTATTACCAAGTGTTTCTAAAAGTTAATACTAAATCATTTCAATTTTACCCAACTGTTGACCATTCTAAGATGTCAAAGGGGTTTCAAAATTTTTAAAATATTTGTAAAAAAAAATAGTTGATCATTTCAGATAATATTTTCAAATGAACACGCCGACAATAACTAGGGGGAGGAAGAGATGTGAACTTTGTGAAGAATGAGAAATGGGAATGATTTGAAAAATGAGGGGCAGAGAGAGAGAGAGAGCAATAATAGGAAGGAAAAGGCAAAAGGGTGGTTGGTGAAGTTATTTAATTAATCATTCATCATTAACCAATATCAACTCAATTCAATAAAAAAATATTAGATTCAACAAATTTATGTTGTTGAAAGTGCTAGAGGCTTTTATTCTATAAATAAGAAGAATTAAGGTATTAGTTGTATTTTTTTTAAAATCTCACTTAAATTTAATTGCAATTTCAATAACTTCTTAAATATAATTTATGCCATTAAATATAGGTAATATTTAATTCTTCTCATTTTCAAATAAATTTAAGCATATAATCACATTTTCTTGCTTTTGATGAGATGGTTAGAGACTTAGAGGTATACTTGTGATAAGAATTTGAGTGGTACATATAAAACAAAATCCATTAAAATGATTAACTTTTTACTCCCTTTACGGCTCTCAACCTTTAATATAAGAGGTAAATAACTAATTTATTAAATTTTTATAAAAAAATTAGTTTAAATTAGTTATCTATAACAAATAATGTTAATTTTTCTAAAATATCCTTTCTAATCATGTGTGTTGAATTATCTTCTAAAAAAAACCCTTATTACATACAATCAATAGCAATACTTTAATAGTATTATAAATTAAAAAATAAAATAAATTAAGATTTTATATTTATTATCAAAACAAATTTCTTATATATCTCTTATACTTAGAATAAAAATAATACTTTCAATGGCCTGTTAATAAGCTTTCAAGTTTGAATGGTATGGGTGTACCTCAAGTCCTCTCACATATTTATCTCGTACTTTGTAAATATATTAAAAAAAGATATTATAAAATATTTTAAACGGTTGTAAAATTACTTCTACTTTTCCTCACAACAAATAAGGGTAGTTTAAATGTTGGCAACAAAAAAAAAAAAAAGGTTAGTTAAAGAGAAATAGTGCTGAGCCTGCATGGGACTAAGGCTCTTTTGGGTGCTCCAAAACCATGGTTTCAGAAGCACTTTCCGCAAAACGAAATAACCTCCTCCACATATTTACTTCGTAATTCATAAAAGCACTTCTGAAACCATAGTTGGTTTTTAAAAACACTACCTAAATGCAAGTCATAGGTTAATTAAATAAAATATAAAATTATTATATTATAATCATATATTATATTATATATAAACACACGCATATAAAGGAAGTTGACAGCTGTGAGCGTGGGGACTGGGGAGCCCTCTTTTGGTCTGTCTGGATGTAAGAGAAAGTGCCACCTTCCAAAACATTCCAACCGCATCGCACAAAAATTTCTGCACTTCCTTCCCAAACACCCATAATTGTATAGTTATATAATTTTATTTTTTATTTTTTATTATATTCACTTTGTTTAGATAAAGTATAATATATAATAAATAAAAATAAAATTTAATAATTTTAAATGAAAGTTAATAAAATTTAAAATTTTTCTTATTTGTATAGAACGAAGAATATATAAATATGTATTTTATATATAAAAAATTATAATTTTTTAACTACGTGAAGAGAAAGGTAGGGACAGTATTGAGTAGAGGTGAAGACTTGAATCCCTCCAAATATATATGTATAATCTCTCTTGAATTTCATGAGCTCATCATTAAGTTTTCATTAAAAGCTTGTGTTTGTTTTTGTGCACCTATTTTTTAAATTCATTAGAAGAGTTTGATACACCTCATAGTTTTATTTTTTATTATATCATTGCCAGTTCATAGTTCTAGTTTTATTTCAAAGGTTAACATTGGGCCGTTGAGCAGTAAAAATAACAATAAGTGGAACTCAAAGCTATAGTATTTTAATATAAGGATATTTTTTGTTAAATGATATTAACTTTTGTTATAGTAGAATTATGCTTTTCGTCTTTTAATTTTATTGACCATTTACTTTGATTCCTTAATTTTATAAAAATATATTTTTCTTTTCTTTTTTTATGCACATTTTTAGTTCTCTAATTCCAATATCATTTGTTTTAAATGCTTTTTTATAACAATTATTGTTCTCTTTAAAAAATTAAACTTAATATGTTAATATTTAAGTATTTTGTCGACATCTTAATTTTAATATCAGTATTTTTTGTTAATAAATATAATGTTATGAGATTTTGAGTAATGATTAATTAGAATTTTCAAGTATTTTATATACTTAAAATTATTAGGGAATATCTAGTTTTAATTTTAATTTGATTGTGTTTGTTATCTGCATTTAATTTTGAAATTCTAGAAGGTTTTGTTATTAACTTCTAGAGTTGGGTTGAGGAATAGCACTTCGACACATTTGTTTTGGTTTTTTTTATACCTTATGAATTAAATAATATGAGTAGTAGTGACCCTGGATTGAGAAAAAAATCAGAAAGAAAACTTGATAAGAAATAAGTTTTTTTTTTTTGCTTGGATAAAAGAGAAAATGGATAAAAGAGAAAATGTGAGAGAAGGAAAAGTAGGGGAGAAAATGAGAAATCCTCGTTTTCTTTTCAAGTTTTCTCTTGATATTGGAACTAATCGGGAAAGAAAATGAAATTTTCATGATTGCCTCTCATCTCTCTTCTTCTCCATATTCATTTTTTTTATTATATTTAAAAAATTATTCACTTTTTATTTTTATCTTAAAACAATTTTTATAAATAATTTGTTTTTAAATATAATAATATCAAAATATATAAGCAAATAATTTGATTTTGAGTTATTTGATGATGTTAATGTTAGTATAATTTCCTATTATAATATTTAATTTGATTTAATTTTAAATACGATATATTTTGATAATATTCTAGTCATTTAGATATTTGCTCATTTTTTTTCTTTTTATTTTTCCTCACCTATCCAAACAAAAAGGATGACAACCATCTTTTGTCCAGTTCCCTTTTTCCCTATTTTCTCCTCTCCTTTTTTTTTTCCTCCCAACTTTTCTTCCATCCAAATAGAGCACGAGTTTTTCTCTGTTTTAATTTTTGATTTCCCCATCCCTTCTTGCTTACTCAGTTGCTCTCCCTCTTTTCTAGTCAATCCATCCCTCTTCTTCTTCCCTCTTCTTCTTTTCTTTCTCCTTTCACATCGCTATCTTATACCATGATGATGATGATGTTATGGTTAGAAAATTAAACCCACATTTTAAAAGATCAAGGAACCAAAATAAAATATCATGTAGATTTTAGTTATTAGAAGTGAACTTCTATCTATTATAAATTTTGTACCAAAATCTTGCAATCTTGCCAAAAGGGTGTTTGGATGGAAGCAAATCCTGATTTTAAAAGTGATTTCGATATACGAAGTCAATATATGGAGGAGTTTGTCTCAATTACGAAAAAAAATACTTTTACAGCTTCCCAAAGTCTTATAATTAAATTAAGACCGGAGTTAGAAGTATATCCTATATAATAAATATTATACCTAGGCAATTAAAAAATTCCCAATTAAACATTAATAATATTCGGTCTTTAGGGTGATTTTCAGGAAATGAAGAGGAAGACAAAATTACAACGTGTCATTTGGTCGGTAGAAATGAATTTTTTTTTTTAAAAAAAAGAGATGACAGCTAAGGATATCTGAGTGCAATGATATTTGTGGGAGAAGGTCCCCAGCCACGGCTCCCGATGCCACAGCACATGCACGTGGCCGCTTATGCAGCCCTCCGCATGTGAACCCCTCCCTTCCCTTATTTTAATTAAGTTATAAATGATTAGGAGAAGGGAATTGACAGAAAAAAAAAAGTTAAAAATTACAAATCCAGATTTGACAGTATTTGGTATTAATAAATTTGAATTTGTAAATAATAATAAATTTTTGTTAACATTTCTTGTTTGTATTTACAAAATTCTAACTTCTTTTTTTGTTATTATCTCTTAGGAAAATTATGAGGTTTTAAGAAATAAATATAATCATAAAAAAATTTTTAGGCCAAATATATAATGACAAGTTTCGATACAAGAAATAACGATAAGTTTATATTGTTGTGTTGTTACTAAGATTTTTTTATTAATTACATTATTTTTTTTGGCCACCCTGTATAATACGTGAAAATTGTGGTTAATAAATTTTATCAATTAAAAAATAAAAAAAAATGGTAAAAATTTATGTTTGAAAATTTAATTAGCAAAAAAGACCTGAATTTGAGTACATGCAAGTATGATCTGTGAGTGCAATATATCTTCCGTTATGTGCAACATATCTTCTGTTGTGTGCAAATAACTTCCATATTGATAATTGTTGCACACAACAGAAGATTTGTTGTACTCACGGATTATAGTTGCACTTGCTCAAATTTATATCCTTTTAATCAATTAAATTTTCAACCAGATATTTTTTTTAAACCAATTTTCCATTAAAAAATTGTTTGTTGGCAAAAATAACTAAAAAAAATTGTTTAATTAGTTGCCAATCAAATATCGAAACCAAATAGAGAAAATTAATACTTGTTCGGTCTTTAATATAAAACTCGTTTAACTAATTTAACTAGATTAAGAAAGTTAGATAAGTTAGTTAATTATAAGAAATATAACACATTTTTCCTAAAATACCATAATCATCTTTCTTAATACCTCATCTTCCTCTTCTACTTGTTTATGATTGAGGGAGTATCCATATGAGTAATTTAGAAAAAATTGATAAATATGATAAAAATGGTCTTATATTTAGGAGTTAGGATTAAAATCAACTCAATAATTAGGTCCTATATTAAGGACAGGAGGAGTATTGTAGACAAATACTCCTTCCGTTCCTTATTATAAGAGACGAATAACCGAATTACGCTGATAAAAAACAGTTAAAATTAGTTAAGAACAATCAATGTATAAAAAGTATAATTTTTTTCCAAAAGTGCCCTCATTGATAAGGAGAGAGAACATGAGAGAGAGCAATTAAATTATTAAAAGAAAGAGAAGTGGGAGGGAGAGAGAGTGTGAGTTGAAGACAATAAATATAGGTAAAATAGGAAATCAACACAAAAAAATAGAGGCAACTTTTAAGTGTCTCTTATATATAAAAATATGCCATAAACATCAAATGTCTCTTATGATAAGAAACGAATGGAGGGAGTAAGATTTTATTATGAATGCACATGAAAAGTTTGCAATCTTAGTTTCCATACTCTTCTGGTCGTCATCATTACGTCACTTATTCATAACTTATTTTGTCCGCTTCTGGGCTTTTCAAGGGAAGAAAACCGAAATAGGCATACTTTCCTGATCCTATTTACAAGACATTTTTAATGTTTTATATAGATAAAAAAAATCTTAAACTATATTAACTCTTTATTAAAATGTAGTGACTTTTAATTTTATCTCTATTTAATATATACACCTTTAAAAAAATAACTATATACACTATAATAAATGAAAGACAATATAGTATATTCATAGTAAAACTTTAATGAAATGACTTATAAATATAATTAAAAAAAATCTTCTCTCTTTGCTCTATAAATACGACCAGAAGGGTACTTTTCTAAAATAAAAAACAATTACATACTTTAGATTTTTTTAAAAAAAATCTTAAAAAATAATTTAAAGTATGTTATGAAAAAATGTTTTCTTTTTAAAATTTTTGCCGCAAACTCAATATGTTAGCTTGTGTTTAATTTGCACATATGTTTACTAAGAAATATTGATCCAATTTTTAATAATTTGGCTCCTAACTGGAACGCTCATAAATTTAAATCTCATTCTCAATGTAGGAATTTTTTTTATAGGCACAAATATAGACACACATATATACAGAGCAATCATATTCAATACATTACCGAGTATTAAATATGGATATCTTTTCAAACAAAGATATGACCCAATCAACCCTTTCTGCTGGACACAACTTTCATTGGTTGACGTAGAAATTTTGTTGACAAAGGATATAAAATACTACCTCTATTACTTATTATCAGAGTTAATTAAAGATTTAATCTGATTTTAAATATAATATTTTAATTTATTTTATCTCACATATCTATCAATTTTTTGAAGTATTTTTCATAATGATTGTTCACGTTAAATGATTTCTATCAAATAGTAGTTCTAATGTGCATAATTAACAAAAGTATTTTTAAAAAGATAATACTTATTTATTATACATAACTAACTTAATTATTTTTCTTGTAAATTAGTTATATAGCTTTTATATTAAAGAGATGATGCAGTACTAATTACCCAACTTATGTACTCTTCTAGTAGACATAATTAACTAATTTGAATAGATTAAGGATGTTAGTCAAATTAGTTAATATGATATTTTTTTAAAACATTCTAAATATTTTTCTCAATTCCTTCCATTCTTCTCTTACTTGATCATTGTTAAGAGAATATTCATAGGTTTAATTTAATAAAAAATTAATAAATATATAAAATAGATTTCATGTATAAGACCAATATTAACTTTTTAATTAAGTCCTTTTTTTTAACCCAAAATAAAGAAAAAAAATTTTGCCACACAGTGTTGACCCTAGGCTCCTTAGCCACGGCCCACGGGGGTGCGGGTAAACGGTAAACGGTCAGCGGCGTCCCTTCCACGGTTCTCGCTCCCCATCAGCCGCCACCCCAGATATTGCCACCGACGACTTCATATATTTTTTTAATCAAAATAATTAATTTATATAATAATATTATGGCTAATATATACATACTCTTTCCGGAAAACTTATTATTTCAAGTTATAATAAAGCGGAAGACAAGGTTTTCCCCTACTATAATCTGAGCATGTGACTAACTGTATGAGCTGATATTATTGTAAGAAATCTAATTTAATTAATTCAAATTTTTTGTTGAAAATATAAAATTTATAAAAACAAATCACACCGTCCAAAGTTTACGTATAAATATGATTCATTTTTCTATTATCTATATAATGCATAAGCCCGAGCTAATTATCACATCTATATAACACTTAAATGTATAAAGAATGGGTTAATTTTAGAGTAGGGAAAGTTACTTGCAAAATAAATTATTGACTAAGAGTTGTTGAAATCTGCTTAAAAACTTAGGTGCAACTTATCTTTATGAGAGATTGCAACTCTTCTTCAACCATGTGCAACTGTATGCAAAACAAAATATATTTGCACATAATTAAAAATAGGTTATATTATCTATTTTAACGAATGAAAATAGGTTATATAAAGTTGAAGAAGAGTTACATTTGGTGAAGATATTTGCACATATGGGTTACATTTAAAAAAATAAAGAAAAACTGTAAAAAAGACCTTGGAAATTAACAAAATTGTGCATAAAAACACGTTCATAAAAATTGTTGTTATTTACTTATCCCAATACTAATATTATAACGGGTCCCGTTTGTAATATTTTCCTTTTTTAGGTCTTTTTTAATGATTTTCTCAGAAAAAAAAAAGTTGTATCCACTAAAAATGAGCTGCACCCATTCGAAAACCTGAGTTTTTGAATACTTCTACATAATAAATTTTGCATAATTAATCATCCTTCCGCCCATCTAATTACTCCCTCCGTTCCTTATTATAAGAAACATTTGGTGCTTATGGCATGTTCCTATATATAAGAGACACTTAAAAGTTGTCTCTACTTTTTGTGTTGATTTCCTATTTTACCCATTTATTATCTCCAATTCATACACTCTCTCCCTCTCACTTCTCTTTCTTTCAATAATTTAATTATTCTCTCTCATACTCTCTCTCCTTATTAATGAGGGTATTTTTGGAAAAAAAATTATATTTTTTACATATTGATTGTTCTTAACTAATTTTAACTACTTTTTTGATCAACGTAATTCGGTTATTCGTCTCTTATAATAAGGAACGGAGGGAGTATTGAGTTAACATTGGTTCTAAATATAAGACTAATTTCTCATATTTATTAATTTTTTTCTAAATTATTTCTATTGATAATCCCTCAGCTATAATCAAATACAAGAAGGAGAAAGAATATTAAAAAAATAATTATGATGTTTGAGAAAAAATATATTATATTTCTTATAATTAATTAACTTACCTAATTTTTTTAACTTGATTAAATTACTTAAATAAATCATATATTAAGTAACAGATGAGTAATTTATAAGCCATATGTTGAAGTTTCAAATAGGAATAGAATGCTTAAATAGTAATGGGAAAACCGAGAAAGTGCAACAATGAGTGGGGTGGTCCTAAAGACACAAATTAAAGAGATGCCCTAAAGGGAGGGATCAAGATGATCCTAAATATGTCGCTTCTCAAATAAAGCGCACGCAATGTTTCCGTCCCTGACCCCCTTCAATCCTTGTTCATCTAGTGACACGCTGGCTATAATATTATTATTAGGAAAAATACCAAAAAATTGATGGTTGAATTTTAAAATTCCAAATCAGTATTGGTTACTACACTCATAAAGAAAATGACTACATTCGAAAAGCAAATAACAACACATTTTTGTAGTAATTCTTAGTTTAGAATTTTGAAATTCAATAATAATTTTTTTGGGATTTTCCCTTATTATTATTGGCCTGAATTGATGAGACCAATAGGTCAATGCACATAATAACGTGAGGCCATGAAAGATGATCAAAATTTTAGATATTTTTTTTCCAAAAAAAATACTCCTCTGGTCCTCACTATAGGACTTAATTATTGAGTTAATTTTGATCATAAATATAAGATCTATTTCTCATATTTATCGATTTTTTCTCAATTATCCATATGGATACTCATTCAACCACAATCAAATAGAAGAGGAAAAGGGGATATTAAGAAAGATGATTATGGTGTTTTGGAAAAACATGTCATAATTTTTATAATTAACTAACTCATCTAATATATTTAATCTAATTAAATTAGTTAAATAGATCTTATATTAAGAACTGAAAGAGTATTAATTTCTACCACTTTAATAGGACTGTTTAAGCAACCGGTAATCCAGTCCAATCCGGACCTGCCCCAATCCAACCCATGATGAGAAGAAAAGAAGCCTGATGGAGTTCAGATCTGACCCGGGGACGGGATAAGACCAGGCTCTGACTAGGTGTTATGGACTACTAGTGACTTTTATGATAAAAATCATGTTTTTCACAAGATTCGAATATCTAAACTGCTGGTAAAAAAAAAAAAAGAATATCTAAACTAATCTCTCCCTGCAGGAAATTTCATTACAGCAAAACCAATTTAATGAGAAAAGTCATCTTCTTCACCAAAAATGAGAAATTAGAGGGACAGTTTTACACCACAAATTAAAAGTTTTTAATTAATCCATTAGTTCATTTTTATAAGAGACAGTTTGTGATATGAATTATTCCTATTTATAAAAAATACTTAGAAGTTATCTATAATTTTTCTCTAATTTCTTATTTTACTTGTATTTAATTATTCATATTAACATCATTATATTTATGATTAAGATAGATTATTTTCCTTCTTTCACTCACGCACCCTCTCCTCACTATGCATTTTTTCTCTTCCACGCATAGTTTATTTTTGTAATTTGTTTATTCCATCTCTCACGCTTTGTCCCCCAATAAGTAAGTGTATTTTTCCAAAAAAAAAAAAGAATACATTTTTACACTGTTATTGTTTTTAATGAATTTAAATTAACTTTTTTTTAAATTGTTAATAGTCTCTTGTAAAAAAAAAACAGAGAGAGAGAGAGAGTACTTAGTATGAGAAATTAGCAATGGAAAAAATCTGACCCCTATCTAACATTTTACCCATGAATAAGGGCTTTATTCTCAAACCCTAATTTGAATTTATTTCATTAGATCATATCTTTTTTTTTCACTTGGACGATCATTGAATTGTACGATTCAATTCTTCAATAACTAAAAGTGTGAAACAACCAAAGGAAATTGAATCTAATGGAATGAGTTTGTTCTCACAAAATAGCAAATTAAGATTTGAATTTTTGCTATAAAAAGCACCATATTTAAGAGGTGTTTGGATGAAACTAAATCATGGTTTAGAGAATAGTTTCTGGAGAATATATTTTTGAAAAAATAGATTTTGTGAAAAAGTGATTCTGATAAAGTGAGAGTGTTTGAATAATTGTTATCAAAAACAATTTTTATATATGCAAATTACTAAAAAAAATAAGTTAATATGATAATTACATAGAAGATAGATTTTATAATATATTTTAATTTGAAGGAATAAAATTGTTAATAATATATTTTTTACCAACATAATTAATAATATATAAGATAATATAATTAATAAATAATTAATATGTGTATATATTTATAAAATATAAGATTAAATATGTTTATAAAAAAATAATTGAAAGGTGTAATCATATTCTCCAATTTAAACCAGACGCAGAATGAATTCACTTTTTCTAAAACTATAATTTTGACCCAAAATCGTGGTTTGTTAATTTTCCTCCCTGTTTGGCAAACTTGGGATCCAAAACCATAGTTTCATGGGATCCAAAACCATAGTTTCATCATATTGCCAAACAAGCCCTTAGTGTATGACAATAGTTTGAAGAGAATTGTTTCTAATGATAATTGTGATTATAAAAAAAAATGAAGAAAGTGTGGAATAAAATCTGTCTCCAACAATCAATCAATGAACGAGAGGCTTATTAATTTGAAGTGGTTTCATAATGGAGCCATTATTGATTTGCTTTGACAATACATTAAAGTAGGAAGAGCAGTTGGTGCGGTTGCGCCATAAATAAAGGGAGCTTTGTTGCTAAGAAGGCAAGGGTAGAGGGAGCCCACTAATTTCTTTTAATTACTCCCACTTTCCACACCCCATTTTAATTTAATTTTAAGCCAATCACCTGTTCCTCCATTACATAATTATTATCCTGTGGGAATTAAATAATTAATTTAAAGATATTAAAAAAATAACTAAATTAATTATTTTTTAAAAAATATATGTATTAGTTGTCCCAAAATATCTCTTTCATTCACTTGCACGAGAAACTACTCTCTTGACAATTAAAACTTGATTGATACATACTATTACTTTTGATCCTTAACATAAGAGCTAAGTGACTAATTTGAGTAGATTAAAAAAATTAATTTAGTTATTTATAATAAATAGGTATTGTATTGCTTACAATACTCTTACTAATAAAATGTATTAGCTATAATTACCATTTTATAGAACTTTTAATATGTACAGTTATTACAAGGACTATGTTAAAAAAAAAGTAAATAAATATGAGAGACTAAATGAATTGAATTTTATATTTAGGAGTAAAATGAATGTCAAATCAGTTTTTATATTGAAGATCGGAGGTAGTATGATATTAACAGGAAGAATTGAGAGAAAGAAATTAATAATGATAATAATGATAATAATAATAATAATAATAAAAAAATCACTATCATTCATTTACTTATTTGTTCTCAATATTCAAAACACAACAATTCATCGGTGTCCAGTTGTCTATGCCCTCCTTGCTTGTTCACACTGGACACTTGAGTTGACACTTCGAGCTCAACAATCCAAATCATAATCAATGCATTATTCCTTACATAAAAAAACAATAACACTTGCACTTCCCTATTTATTGTTGGAAAATATACTAATTCACATTTATCGGCGCTCATTTTTTTATAGTTACAGTTTGATGATCGATTTGATTGCATGCAACATGATTAAAAACATCATGTATTATGAGACAATTAGTGATTGTGTGATAACTTCATTTAATAAAATATCATGTGAAAAATTAAATATAACATCTTTCTTGTCCATTTGGGCTAAAATCAGTATATTATGTAATTGCAATTTTACTCACAAGATGGCAGGATAAAAAATACTCCTTTGATAGTTAATATAAGACCTATTTAACTAATTTGATTAGAATAAAGAAGTTATGCAAGTTAATTAATTATAAGAAATATGACATGTTTTTTTTTTTAAAATACTATAATCATTTTTCTGAATATCCTCTCTCTCTCTCCTACTTGATTATGGTTGAGGAGTATCTATAGAGGTAATTTAAAAAAAATTGATAAATATGAGAAATAGGTCTTATATTTATAACCAAAATCAATTCAACAATTAGGTCTTATATTAAGGACCGAAAGAGTAATTTTTTTTAAGAAATGAAACTGATAAATTTATGATCACTGATATCCTTTGAATTAAGTTCGTGGGATTCCATACTTCTCAAACAATGTATGAGAGATGTTCTGCCCATTTGATTCTTGAAGTTTCAATACGGATTAATCAATGGATAGTTAAGAAAGGTTGTTAATGAAGAAAAAAAAAAATCATGTCAGGAAAGTTTTTTGAATAAAAAAACTATGTTGAAGAATGAAGAGTTTGCCTCACATTTCCTCAAATTGGAATTAGTTAATGATTGTTAGATGATTACAAGGGAGAAAAAGGAAATATATGATAACTCAATTGTTATTTCCTTTAAAATAAGATCAAATGTGACCACAAATATATAATGGTTAATGTACGTTTAGTCCATTTTTAAATGGGTTCAATTGCGTGAGGGAAGTTGCAACACTACCTTCTCCTAATCCCCAAGGGAAGTTGCCGTTAACATTTGCAAAGGTAACTTTTATTCCAATTATATTTTGCAAATTGGAGTGTGGCTAAAGTTTTATCAACGTAATGTGATTTATATTTAGATATGCTTTATATAAATTAATTTAACAAAAATTTGTTTAAATGATATATTAAAAAATCAAATTTAAAAGTTCTAAATTTGAAAAAGAGTGGAAACCAACTTTGACTTTAATTTTGCTTTTGATCCAAAAGTCATAAGGCCCCAAGGCCACACAAAACATGGTTTCAAGGTCATTAATGTGTTTTTTTGTTTTTGGAGTTTTCAATGCGGCTTTTGAAAGTTTAAGTATCACGCCAAATGAGCACTAAATCAAACTGTAAATTCAGGTCAAAAGATTTTTTTAAAGTCCTGATTTGACTTAATAATGGTAAATCGAGGGACAATATTTATTGATTTAAAAAATTATTTCTTTCAGTTCAAAATATAAGATGAATTTTATCTCTTTTTGTTTATTCAAAAAATTAGTTAAAACCAGTTAAAAAGTATTAATATAATATTTGGTCTCTCAAGTTTGTTCTTATTTTGGTTTTAGTTTCTCAAATTCAAATTATAGGTTTGGGTCCCTCATAGAGTAAAATAGCCTAAGTTTTTATTTGCTTATAAGGATCAATATTTTAAATGAAAAAAACTTGAGGGACCAAAATTAAAATGATAGTAAACTTAGATAATGAAAGCTTATATTAACCCAGTTTAAAATAATAAATAAGTAAGACACGTATTTTTTCCTCAAATATGTCCTTATTAATAAAGGGAATAAACAAAAGATGTAATAAATAAATCAAAAAGGAAAGAGAACATATGGGATAAAATTGTTAAAAAAATCATTAAATTCTCAAATAAAAATAAATATTATCTTATAAAAAATTAAATTCTTCTAATAAAGTTTAAATTATATTTTAAACTGAAAGGAATATGTGTTAATATTACTCCTAAAAGTCCTAGTATTATAAAAATAATTTTGGACAAAAATACATTTCGACTGTTTAGCAAAGCCCAATTAGGTCAGCTCCCTTGGTTCACTCTCCTGCTATTCGCCAACGCCAACCACCCCTATTCGCCAATTCCCAAATTCCTAATCCCGATCATTTCAATTTCTCGCTACCCATTTCTGTCCAGTCTCTTCCACCCCCGACCCGCCTTTTGCTTCTTCATCCACCGCCCTCAATTTCAATCCTTTCCTCTTACACTTGTGCTTCCCTCGACGATACGTATCCTTTGATTCCACTCGAGGCCACCCCTCATTTTCACTGTCTTGTTTCGCCAATCTTTGGTTTTTTCCAACACCCCCTTTAATGTCATCCCTGCTTCGAATCCCTCCCTTTCATGATTAGGGTTAGGGCAATCACGCGTATGGAAGCGTCCCCCGACCCCGTCACTCCTCCGGTGACTTCCAGCTCCAATCGATACGGTATCCCATCTGCTTCTAATATTATTCAGGCGCCCTTGTCTTTGTTGTTGGAGCATTTAGGGATTCTTCGAAGCAGGTCTAATCAACAAGAGACTGAGCCCTTAATCAACAACAATAGACTGTCTTCTGGATTCCGTGATGCTTTACGGAATCGCCTTGGCGAGTCCTCCGTCATTCCTAATGATGGAGAGGTGTCTATTAGTATTATTGGGGCTGGGGAGCAACGACTTGATAGGGAAGGCGAAGTGAGGGAAGTTCTGTCCCAGAATGAAGTATCGATACCGGCGCAACCCTTGGCTGGGATGCCCTCTGCGACGGTTCCTCCTGCTCCGGGCAATCAGGAACGTTCAAGAACTGAGCATGTTGCAGAAGAGGGCGTTTCCCAATCTGTGAATGCAAATTCTGATGCTGAGGCTGGTGATGGAGTTGGTGCTAACGCTAGGGATTCTTCATCCCAGAGGTATGATATTCAGCAGGCTGCTCGCTGGATTGAGCAGGTCCTGCCTTTTTCTTTGCTGTTGCTGGTCGTCTTCATTCGGCAGCATTTGCAAGGTACATTTTGAATCCTCAACTTCACTTTACTATCATGAGCCCTTGCTGTAGGAAGTGTTGCTAACTTTTATTCTAGGCTCTGTCACATTAACATTCCAATGAATGACAACCGTAAGGGACCTCTTGTGCAATCAACACTCCATGCTAGGAGCCCTTTTAGTTGCATCTGTATCACTGTCCCTCAATCTTTTGGGGGTATTATATTGTTCCTTTTCATGGACTGATTACTTCAATGTTTTCCTGCGATAAAGTTTGATGGAAGTGAGGCCTGTTAAGGATCAAGTAGTTCATCGACCCTGTTATCATATGAACATATGATTTAGATGGTGAGAGAAATGAACTAAGATGATTTCTGGTTCTGGGAGATTATTGTTAGAGCTTTTACGTTGGCATGTTAATTTGGTGGGCTGGTTCATTGAATTGAAAGTTCAGATTATTCATCTCTGTAATTGTATTGTAAATTAGAAAGCATACAATCAGGGGCTGTATCCTTTCGCAAAGTGAGGATGCGTAATTTGATGGAGTTCTGATTAGGTTTGCACTGCCCTTTCCATGATGCATAGATGTAAAGAAAGCCATTAGGGTTTTCAAGTGTGACAGGCAAGTTCAATCAGCTCATTGAAGCTTATTTTTTATTTGAGGCACTTGGTCTTGCCACCTACTATGCTAAATTTTTTCTTTGTAACTGTACCTTACAGTTCTCTCTCTGCATATTGCTTCTGTTGAATCAAATTATTGGAAAGTGATTGAATATTTATTTATTTTGCTTTATGAGTTGGCAGCACTCTGCCAAATAAAAAAAAATGCAATTTATATTGTGTTCAAAAGTAAAGAGTTCATTCTGTCACATTTTGTGTTCAAATATTGCAGGTTTTTTTGTTACAATTTGGGTTACTGCTGTCCTTTTCAAGTCAAATGACATTTTGCGGAAGCAGACAGCTCTAAAGGTTTGGTAGTTCTTGCATTTGCAATTTTTTTTCCCCTCAATGGCCAGTGGAACAGTCCTTTGTGGTCAATTGAAGTTTTTCTTGTTTATTAAGTATTTCTGTTATTGAATACTGCAGGGAGAGAGAAAATTTCCTGTATTGATTACCATTTCTATTGCATTTACACTGCACGTGGTTGGGGTATATTGGTGGTGTCAGAATAATGACATGCTATACCCGTTGGCTATGCTTCCTCCCAAAGTCATACCTCCATTTTGGCATGTTATTTTCATCATCACAGTGAATGGTATGTTTCTCCATAAATTTTTCTGGCGAAGTTTCCGGTGTAGCACTATGCTTTTACATTTTGTTCTGCGAAATGCTTGTGATATGCTGCTTGTCTTAGAATTGAAATGGAGTCTCCGCAGATTTATGTAGGCAAGTATTTTGTTTTTGAAAATGATTATACCATAAAGCCTGCCTTGCTGATTTCATTATTATTCTCTACAAGTTGCTTCATGTGATTTTTCAATTTTTTTTCCCAGTGTTCATTTTAGTTTTTCTTTTTGAAGGAATAGCTTCCTATACTAATAATGGCAAAAGATATTTTGACATTCAGAGTAGCTTGTACTCGATGTTCATACATAATTAGTCATAACCGGTGCTCCTTTTCCTTGCACTTCTATTTAATTTTTTCAATCATTCAACATGTAATTATTAATAGATCAAAAAAAGAAATACGGTGCGCATTTATCTGTAATTACTTTTGCAAATGGCATGGAATTACTCTTGGTGGTGTGAATTCTAACTAATTGCATGTTACTCAATTCTTTGTTCTTGAAATTTTATTTTTGGGGCTTGTTTCTTCTAATTGTTTTGCTACTCTGTCTTACAAACTTCAGATGCTTTGGTCCGCCAGGCAGGAATGGTATTCAAGTGTATTTTGTTGATGTATTACAAGAATGGCAGAGGCCGAAATTATCGTAAGCAGGTGAGGTAATAAAATATAGAGTACTAGAGCCAGTTGAATCTAGCATTTTATAATTCACTGCAAGTAATGTTTAGGCGGATGAAACTTCTAAAACTGGATCCTTTGAATCTTTAACTTTACAACTAATATTACTCAATATCTCTTGTATATTTCATGAGTATTCATTCATAGATGAAAATCTGCATTACGCTTTACAAATTACCAAATTATGACCAATATTGTCTATTCAACAGGGCCAAATGTTGACTCTAGTTGAGTACCTACTCCTCCTTTACCGTGCCTTGTTGCCAACTCCAGTATGGTATCGATTCTTCTTGAACAAGGAATATGGAAGTTTCTTTTCTTCATTGATGACAGGATTATATCTAACATTTAAGCTGACGTCAGTCATTGAGAAGGTACTTTAGTCCTTTAAAATGTGTTGCAGATTCACATTTTTATTTTGGGCTTGTGATAACTAGCTTCTTGGATTCACAGAGCCCACTCAATTTTCTCCCCGAGTATTTGAAGTTGGTTTTTTTGACCCATTGAGTCATTCCCCTCCCTTTTATATTTTTTAGACTTGATTTCCTTTTTAAACTGAAGACGTAATTTTATTCCTAATAGGTGGCTCTTCCAAGTAAACAATAAGTATGAGGGTCCTTTTGGGTATTTTTCTCTGTTAAACTACTGGTTTTGTGTGAGGATGTCTCAAACTGTCGAGAAATAATGTAGGCATGTAGCTTGCTCTTATTGATTGCATCTCTACTTTTACCTCTGTGTAATGTAAGGTAATATCCTTTTATCCAAGAAATGAAATTAAATTAAGCACTTTTTTTGGTAGTTATATAACTGGATTGCATTTCTCTGTTATATTCTGCCCCAATACTCCCACATTGTTCTATTTCTCATCTATGTGCCGCTGTCAGGTGCAATCCTTCTTTGCTGCAGTGAAGGCATTGTCACGTAAAGAAGTGCACTATGGGGCTTATGCGACATCGGAACAGGTAGTCAACTGAATATGCAAATATCTCCGAAATATGTTGATCTGTCTTCTCTACCGTAAATGATCTGAAATCAAGGGCATTATTTTATTTGCCTTTATGCCATCTCTATCATCAAAATAGTGGGACAAGGCTTGTTATTCTTTATGCCATCTCTATTATCAAAATAGTGGGACAAGGCTTGTTATTGTTGTTGTTGTTGTATGTTATCTCTTTCATTAAAGGTTCCCAAGTTGATGAATGACCATCGGGTTCACCAATTGCATGTTTTAAGTTCTCTATCTGATGCATGCAGGTGAATGCCGTTGGTGATCTTTGTGCTATTTGCCAGGAGAAGATGCATACCCCAATCTTACTCTCTTGTAATCACATCTTCTGTGAAGAATGTGTATCAGAATGGTGATGCTTTCTTTTCTGTTTTCCTTGTCTATCATGCTGCCCCATGTTCTTTGCCATTGCTATTTGCTTGAGCTGTATTTGCTTCTCCTGTCCGATTATAGATGACATTGCTGGTTTGTGACTTTGTTCTTGCGGTACATGTGCATCGTCCTGGATTGTCTGACCTCCCATCTGGTTTTCTCGTATAAACATTGATATATACATAGATAATTTTATTGTGACAATCGAATAAATAGTCTTGTATTTTTTTTTTGGGGGGGGGGGGGAATTCATTCTCAAGGGAAGACCTGTGCGCACAGTTAAAGTTCAAATGTGCTTTCTTACATCCTATTCGCTTCTTGCTGCTACATGTTTTGTGCTGACTTCTGGTTATCTATTTAACTATTGTGCCAGGTTTGAGAGGGAAAGGACCTGCCCCTTGTGCAGGGCGTTGGTGAAACCTGCTGATCTTAAATCATTTGGGGATGGCTCTACTAGTTTGTTTTTCCAGTTATTCTAAATTCAGATGATACAAAAGGTTTCAAGTTATCCAAAGCTGATAGTAGTCCTGATCCATACATCAGCACGGGTAACGTCTCCATGAAAATAGCATCGCACCAAATGGAGTTAGACTGCTCATCTGTTCATATGATGTATTAGTAATATGTTGAAGTGTGTATCTGAACAGGCGCTGTAATCTAGAGGAAGCTAATCGAACAGTTAATCAAATGTACATTCGGGGGGGAATGAGAGTCTGCCTTTCCATTTCCTATTTGTATCGTCTGGTTAATGTAACATTTCTTGACAGAAATTCAGGCCCAAAAAGAATCTCTACAGAAATTGCTACACTTGTACTTTTTGTTCCTTTATGTTGTGCGCTGATGTTATGAAACGCGCCACAAGAATTATTATGATGACTTCATGGTGAGGCTAATAATCACGAGGTTATGATCCTTTTTTATTTTTTCCCCAAAAAAAAAAAGTCGTAAAGGGTGTATTCATGACTCGAAGAATAATTGTCCAACAAAGAATCTGGTTAACCCAAAGAAAACTAGCCAAAGATCTTAGCTCCATTGCGTGTAGCTGCGGAGCAGCGATAAAACAACTAGCGTGAATGAGTGAACTCGGAGCTTGAAAACATGTTCTATTAGCTGTCCCAGTGTGAAGCCCATATTGAACCAAAACGCAGCAAAGAATTCGAGACATGAAGAAAAAACAAGCTTTAACTTCACTCTTTTAATGAAGTTTATATTACACGGATCCATTCAAATCCCAAAAGCTGTCACACACGTCAGCTGAACAGATAAGATTTGGGCAAAAATTGTTTAAAAAAAATATTGACAAAATCAACCCAAGCCCGATGAAAAAAAGATACATACAAAAACATAAAAATTAAAAAAGAATAACAAATATGTATATGCTCAAGCACTCACCCGAAACACCCTCCATCCCCAATCTTAGTTTCACAGCACTGGCTACAAGTGAAAATCTCCTCACGCATGTCTTCCATAACCAACCCATCTAAGCTATAGAGGGAATCGTTTTGGCGGGTCATCTTCAGATACTGAGATGCCTTGGAGGAGCCTCGCAGTCAGCCCCTGACGTATTCATTTTCTCTGGATGCACTGGTACTACTTCCTTTGTGGCTGGTGCATTTGCCTCAGCCAATGAAGAGAGTGAGGAGAGGGACAACACTCGAGGGATTCCATCGCTGTTGATAGGGAAAACTTCTGTCACTTCTTCCATGCCCTCATCCACATACACCACATCCTGCATTGTTAGTTGGTGGTATTCCACTATTTCCCTCAGGAATCTGTTCTCTCGGGCATATGTCTCATTCTCATTGGCCAGACGAGCCTTCTCAGCTAGAAGTGTCTCAAGTTGTTCCCGTATCTGTTGAACACAGTTATCCAAGAGTTACTTTAGGCTTGTTTCATTCTGCACACAGAGATCTTCCTTCCAATCCAATAAACTCCACTATAAACAACGCCAGGTTCACACAGTTGTAGGTAGCTAGGCAGTTTCAAGGGCATAAAGAAAAATTTTAGGTGAACAACATAGAAATAAGGTAAATGAACCACAAGAACAATACCAGCTCATCATCCGCACGGTCATGTCCCTTCTCACGACCTTCCCGGTCCCGGAGTAACTTATTTTCTTCTTCTAGTTGAGCACAACGCGCTTTGGCAAATGCTAAGTCTGCTTTAACAGTTTTTAGCTCACGAAGAAGTAATTTTGCTTTGGCAGCTGTTGCCATTGCAACCTGTGGCCGAAGCCAAGGGAAAACTCATGCCAGTCAACTCGTATGAATCTTAAGCAGTTGATTCTAATATAATAAACAAGCGTTATAAACCCATTTCAATATACCGAATCACGACCAGCACAAGGCAAAAATAGTTTTCCCACATGTGAAGCAATAATGAGAATGTCCTCACAATGAATATGAGAACATGTAAGCAGAATAATCTTGCTTAAGACGCAGTGTAAACGCCCTTCCTGTAAACTTTAGTGAGCTAAAGCCTAATGCCAATGTGGTTTGGGGTATGGACTAAAAGTTGAAGACAAACCATATGACATCAAACTAAGTACTTTGCCGTTAGCTTCAAATTTATTTATATTATCAACTGCAGTCTTATGACAATGCATGAACCACTATAACATAGTTGCCACCTTACGTCGCGGGATGCCTTGAGTTGTGTTTCATGATCTGTTAGATTCTCTGTTAGGGGTGGTTGCTTCAATGCACTGCTGGTCATACCAGAAGCTTGATTTGGGTCCCCGGGATTGCTTCCTTTTCGCCTCATTTGAGTCCTCAGGTCTGCAGTTTTGGTTTCCACAATCGTTCGACCTTCCTGAGAAACGTAGGAGAAATCGATATGCAGACAACAGACATACATATATAGCATAACTCTCGTATGGGTGAGCAAATAAGTACAGAGCAGAACCTTAAATTCAAAAGAATAATAGCAGATGTACCTCAAAAGCTTTCTCAAAGGTGTCTCCTAGGTGATTAAGGGAAGAGGTAATAGCATCCAAGCCTTTCCGTAGTCTAGGATTATCCATTTTCAGAAGACCATCGGGTGTTTGATGTGATTGTTTGAAGTTGAACTGTTAAACAAATGGGAGGCCACGCCAAGGAAACACAGACATTGAGTAATCAAGGTTCAAATAAAAATATAAGAAAACCAAGTTCCGAGTTGCGTCCCCTGCATTAAACGAGTAATCCGATTTCTCTGCTCCATTTTTAAAAGCAACACAATACTCTTTGTAATTCAGGATGTATCACCACTTTGATATATATTATATATAATTTATGAATGTCTGATAAAATGCATGTGAAAGAAGAGGAACCAGAGAGAATCCACATTGTAATAGAAAAGGAACAAGGCAAAATCAATCACCTGGCCACCATTAGAGCTATGAAATGACTGCGATCTAAGTCTGTCGCGCATTTCATTTTGCGAGATTAAATTATCTTCATCAAGAATAGATTTGGCTTTCTGTGCCAGAGCTCCCCAGAATCCTGACTTGGGGTCGCCCCTGCCTGAGGGATCCTCATTTGCGTCAAAGCCCTGCATTTTCGCAGAGGAATCGATAAAAGGAAAAGGAAAAAAAAACCAATAAACAATAAACACGGAAGATTTTAGAGAAAGAAATTAGGACTAACCAAATCCGATCATGAACAAAAAAAGAAGAAGAAGAAGGTAGGAAATGTAATGAAATGATTAGAAACAAACCTTGGATCTGAGATGATCAGAGGCAAAAGCGGAGTCGGTGTAAGCGAAGGAAAGAGCAGGATCTCGACGAGAGGCCGAAGCTTTGATGGCCTGAGCAGCGAGAGAGGAAGGGGAAGAAGAAGAGGGAGAAAAAGAATAAGAAGGAGTCAAGAGAGGAGAAGCATTGAGGACAGGATCGTTGGGAGAAGGATGAAATTCTTCTTTGAAGGTAGAAGCTCTGGAGATTCCCTGCCTCCTCCGGTAAGCCATTTTATTGCACGGAATATATGGCGGAGACAGCCACCTCCAGCGACGGACGACGACGATGACGAAAACGAGGGAAGGAGGAATTCAACTGTTAACGAACTCTAATTTCCGTTGCTGCGAGTCACAGAATAATCCAAATCCAAAGAGTAAAATATAACAGAAAAACACGCAAAGAGCCAAAGAAGGAAGGAGAGCGGCTGTGGGACCCGCAAAAAATAAAAGTAATTAAATAATAATTAAATAAAAGAAATATAAAGAGAGTGGCCCCCACGTCCCCTTACGTAACAGGTGGGTGGGTGTGTTCCCGAGTTAACGTCGTCCTTATGACACATACGAAGAAGTTCATGTGAAATTGTAAATTAGATGTGACTTTGAATAAATTCTGAAAAATTAATACTCCTCCGGTCCTTATTATAAGACTCAATTTAACTTTTTATTTGGTCCTAATTATAAGACCCAATTCATTTTATCTCTTATATTTATGCATTTTTTTCCAAGATAATCCTTCTAATAATGATAGTTTTAGCCAATATACTTAATTAACAAGGATATTTTAGGAATGACAACACTTATTTATTATAAATAACCAACTTAACTTACTTCCTTAATCTCCTCAAATAAGTCAATTGGGTCTTATAATTAGGACCGGAGGAGTACTACTTTTATTTCTAAATATAAAAACTAGTTAACTAATTTAATTATATTAAAAAAAATTAAATTAGTCATTCGTAATAAATAGGTGTTGTTTTTATTAAAATATCCTTATTAATCAAGTTTGTTGGTTAAAACTATTATTATCAGAAGAACTATCTTAAAAATAAATAAATATAAAAATAAAGTAGATTGGAGTTTTATATTTAGAATTAAAATAAAATTTAAATAATATCTTATATTAAGGATTAGAAGTAGTGTATATAAATAGTTCATTTTCTATAAATTTCAATTATTTTATATGTGAATTTTATTTACATTATATACTATTTTTAATATATACATATATATATGAACCTCCATAAAATAGTTAAAATATACATATTTTATAAAGATGTTGTTAAGCTATAGTATAAATTTTCATTTATTTCTTTAGTATGCACAGAATTTTCTAAAAATTTTATTACATGTTTTTTTATTTTGTCTGTGATATGCGGCTTGGCAATGGGTTTTCCTTATGAGTGAAGCTTTGACCAGAAGAGAGAGAATTAATTGAGCATCAAGCATGGCTTTTTCTTTTTCTTTGGGGGAAAAGAGAAGGGCCAGCGGAGAGATATTTAATACAAACTTGTGATTATGAATGTTTTGTAGAAGTTCTTCAAATTGGTCACCTTGCATTATATGCAATGGCCTACATAAAACATTTCCTTTCAAAGTTCATGTAACCATTTTTTTTATCACTAACAACTTAGATAATATTACCTCGGGTACATTTAATAATAAGCGCCTAACATAAATTAATAAAACTAGTTAAAGTTAATTACTACTTTGGTTTTTAATATAAAAGTTAGTTGACTAATTTGAGTAGATTAAGAAAATTAGTTAAATTAACTATTTGTAATAAATATGTATTGTTTTTTCTTAAAATACCATTGCTAATCATGTATATTAGTTAAAACTACATTTGATGAAGCCTTTAACTTATGCAACTATCTTAAAAAAATAGATAAATATGAGAATCAATATGAATTGAAATCTTATATTTAGGACCAAATTAAAAATCAAATTAACTTTTATATTTTATAAACTATTAAAAATACCCTCAATAAAAGTTTTTCTAGGTGGATTCTCTTCGGGCTAAGAAGGAATAGCTGGTTTTACAGGATTCGAACTTATGTTTTCCTATTTATCGAAGTGAGGCAACTACTACCTCAATAGTGAGTTGAGCTTTGCTAATTAATTAGGAAGTTTTATAACGTAATTAGAAATACTTGGTAGGAAAAAAATTAATATTATTATGAAACATGCTGAGGGTGCGCGTAATATGGATAGAGGGGAGTATCAAAAGAAGGATGATTAACACAAGGGCAAGTACCGTCCCCCTTATTTAAGGTGTTTGCGCTTCTCTTTGTTCTTTTTTGGTCAAAACTCACATCATTATATTATTTTTGGTTCTTAATATAAAAATAAAAGTTTATTTGAATTTTATTTTAATTCTAAATATAAGATCTCAATTCACTTTGTTTCTTATATATATTTTCAAAGTAGTCCTTATAATAATGGTAGTTGTATTAGTTAGAACTTTAGAAAAACAATATCTATTTATTACAAATAACTAATTTAACTAATTTTTTTTAATCTGCTCAAATTAGTCAGCTAGTTCTTATATTAAAGATTGACGGTAGTATTTTTATAAAAGGTTTGAATCACAATACTTCTCTGGTTCTATTTATAAGTAACTTCTAATATGTTTTATACATACAAAAAAAACTTAAACTTTGTAAACTCTCATTTAAAATACAACTTTTCAATTTTATTCCTATTTAATATACATTATAATTTATACAAGCAAAATTAACACAATAACAAATGAAAGATGAAACTGTACATCTATCCACAAAATTTCTCTCAGTATTCTATAAATAGAACCTAAGGAGTATATCACACTTAAAAAAAAAAAACACGTTTTAGAAAGGCATTTGGTGTCATTCAACTACTTTCACCTCTGTTGATTTTTCAGTTCTAGTTGCTCTGTAAATGCACATAAAGTAAGCTCATTTTATTTGTATCTAGAGAGGATATGATCATTTGATCATGAGATAGCCAGACGGATCGCTCTCTCTCTCTCTCTCTCTCTCTCTCATATTTTTTTCTTAAAATATATGATGTTGGTTCTGGTTTTCTCGTACAAAACAAAGCAAGGATGATGTTGGGCAACAACTCAGAAACGTTGGAAATCCTGGCAGCCAAGTAAAGCAAAGATTCATTGCTCATTATCGACAGCTAATCACTTCACTCTATTCATTAATTTATTCTCTTAATACCATCTAAACCAGAGACGCATCTGCATTTATATATATATATATATATAAATAAAAGCCATTCAATTTCACCGATCACTTTCCACGTATATCTGAAAGTTGAAAAAATATTTTATTTTTGTTTTATTTCTTAATGACGAATTGATAAATAATTCACATATTCAATGTATCATCAAGGTTATGAGTATAATACAACGGCAGCATTTGGTTCCCAGTCAAAGTGTCAGTTACTAGATTTTCCTTATATATCCATAATGAGAGGACCTATACGAAACCAAATAAAGAGAGCTAGCTACGTCCTCTTTTGAGATATTGATCTTATTGAAAGTTGCTATTAGGCTTAAGGAGCTTGGACTGTGATCAATTGTACTTGGGATGGACTAATCATCAAACCAAATATATCTTTTAATCACCTGAAATTTATAATATTAATTACTAAATGTAATCTGTAACTATCCACTGATATTAAAATTTTATTTCTAACAAAATTTTGTTCAATAAAAAACTTTTTTTTTTGTCATGCGTGTTAAACACATCGATGCGCTCACCAAAATTTACAGAAGTATTTATTTCCCTCCTGTTTGATTAGACATAATTTATTTTAGCATGAGATTATCATTTCATGAATTGTTCTCAGTGTTTGTCACTAAATAATTCACCCATAAGAATTCAAAAATTAGTGAATTCCCTATAGTTGATGGAATTTTTTTTTAACTCATTCATACACTCAGGAGTGGATTGTTGGAGCTCAAAGGTGAATGTGAGAGATGGCCTAATTGTTACTTGTACCATATTACATGTTACAATCCTATTACTTTATAACTTAATATTTTATGTCATGCAAGAGTACTACTCCTCTGGTCCAGAAAATTAAGGAGACTAAACACTTGTTTAGAATGACTTATAAGCATTTATGAAATATGAGGTAAATATGTGAAAGGAGTTTTGTATTGACTTGTGTAAAATGTACTTATAAGTGATTTCAAACATGATGGCAAACGGAGCCTTAAATTACTTAATTCTAATAAGTATAATACGATCACCCTAAAATACTCATATGCAACATTTTGTAAGTTAGATTAAATTAGTTTGGAAGAAAATGATGAATATAAAAGATAAAATGGACTAAGATTTTACATTTAGGATTAAAACCAATTTCCTAATTAATTTCTATATTTAGGACCGGAGGAGTACTAATCAAGTGTATAATGTGCTGTCATTAATTCACAGTAAATTAATAATAAAAGTAATAATATTTCTCTTTTCCTGGATGGGATTTCGGAAAGAAATCATATTCCTCAGTTACTATACACAAACTTGAGCAGTCAGTCAGTATTACAGACTTCAGTCTATTAGTCACTCAACTTTTCGAACTTCACTAAAGATAAGTCCCCTTTCACTGCTGCTGCATAACTCAACATGCTGCAGCTCCAGCAGAGGCTTTACATTAACAATAAGACAGTCTAACTTCTAAAGCTAGATGGAGTTTTTTAAATCACTACTACTCACCTTTCATCCATTTTCTTCTGGGAAGGGAGTGTTCAATAACAATTTGCAGTATCTCCTGAAGAATATGCTCCGTTTCACATTAATCAGGAGGAAGCCATCATGAATCCCAGCTAAACCAAGGACAAAATCCATGAGATTATATACCAAAACAATTTTGAAACCAAGCTCACCAATGCCGCCTCAGAAAAGAATGTTTAGATACAAAATAATCCATCCAGCCATTGAGAAGACGGCAAAAACGTGAACCCAGAACAGCATAGCAGCGGCTTCCCTTCCACAACCTCTTAAATTAGCAACAGCACCTGTAAACAAGTAAAGGATTAAAACATGAAAAACCATATTCAGTATTTTGTTATGTGCAATTAAGAGGTCAAAGCAGAAACAATCTCCAATCCAAGAACTTGTGTTTATACAAGTTATGTGTTTGATGTAATATCACATCCTTGGAAATTTTAACTCCAAAATCGTGTTTAGGAGATTTTTTTAAACAGTGGGAGCTAAGAATTACCAGCAAGAACAGATGTGGGCATGGAATGTTGCAGGAGAAGGACAAATCGAAACATCTTATCACCAGGGGGCAGGAAACCAAGCTTGTCAGCCAACATGACAATGCCAAGTCCAGCAGGAGGTACCAAAACTAACCGCCCCACTATAATAGCAGCAGTTGTCCGATAACCAAGTTTTGAACTTCCGGGTCCTACAAATATATATAGCACGCACAGTCAACAATCATCAAGAGTTTCAGTCAAAAAGAGTTGACTTGAGAAACAATATCAGCGCAAATATATTATACAAAACGGGACTGATGCCAAGATATGAGATTACCATCAACAAGGTTGCCTCCTAATGCCAACAGGATGCAAGGAATCATGGCCTCCCTGATAATGAACGGCTATTAGACAATGTCACCAATAATAGTTCCTATAGCATACCTATAATTACACGCATACACTTATAGCTGGAAAATATCATTTTCGATCAGTAGGATAGATTATATAACCAAACTTTCCAAATAAGAATTCCTGATTGTCATCAAGATTTTTGTTACTAACGACTTTAACAGCTGGGATATTAAAATGTCAATATGAATGTAATAATATTTTTTATGTGAATAAGTTGTTCTTTAAGCATTATGATAGATTTGTGTTTTAGGAAGGAAAAAAAAAACTAAATATTCCTAGCTCCAACAATGGAATGTTCTAGGTTTCACTTCGTTTCAAATTAAATAAGCATACCCCAGAATCATGCAACTATCAGTGAAGAAGAACAGAGGAGCATCAGGTGTAAAGATCAATCGCTTGAAAAGTGGGACTGCACCAAGTACCATGGCCAGAATCTGCAACACATATAATTTCAGTAAATTAGTTCTAGAACACGACAAACGTAATTTTACAACCTTGTATATAGGAAGATGAAGCAATACTACTGTCGATATAGTGATGTAGAATGCAGAAAATAAGGTGAGCACATGTAGGTCCGTTAAAAAGTTTTCATAAACACTCCTGATGCTTTAAAATGGGACGTAACAGAATATGCCCATTTCCCACAGGTTAACCTACTTGTCACTGAACAAAGTTTCGTTACTCAAGTGGCTAGCAAAAATTTTGAGAAAGGACAACCTAGGTAAATTGGATAAGCTTATAAAGAGATGTACATATTACTCTTCCAACCACACACGCAAACAAAAAAAGATGGGGGTGAAGGCAGTTCGGTATGTGAGGCTTACTGATGCAATGATAGGAGGCTGAAGAATTTGCTTAAGCTTCAACTTCTCATACAGGATTGCAAGGAAATGTTTAATCTGCAGAAGAAGAAAAAAGGGGTTACTGAAAAAATCCCGTCCATGGGAATATATTAAATAAAATGATACTATGTTTATGCATTTAATAAAAAAATTGAAAGACGAAGTTAAATTCGGAATCCAGAAGAAGACATGTCTTCGATAATTGGACCTATTGACTTGGACAACAAATCATCTTAGATACTTTGTGTCCAGTTAAATTTGAGGACATGTTATGAAAATAGAATGAAACAGTATTCATTACTATTGTTAAAAGCCCCAAAAAAAAAATTGTTGGGAGGCACTAAAGAAAAAATAGGCTTTTTAGAACAAACAGAGCTGCACTGAATATAAGCACATAAGATCAATCCACTATCTTAACACAGCACTAAATAACTTGTCTTATGGGAACATTTTGATTATGTGAAAATGCATGGCTTGATTATGACATCATAGTCTCCTCAGGGAGGTGTTATTACCATATATGATATCAACAAGATCGTGGAACACACAAAAGCCCAGAACCATTTTAAGACACAGGTAATTAGATGACTAACATGGTATTCAGAAAAAAATTTTGAAAAAATGTGGCTAAGCACAAAACATGACAATAGTAAATGAGGATAAAGAGAAACATTCTAACTACTTATAACTCTATCCAAAAACCACCACCAATAGTAACGGTGGATGTGTAAATGATTCAAAGAAGAAAGGGTCCCTCAACCACGCATTATATGACTAGCAAAGATAATATGAAAGACATGCAGTGGGATAACTAGGTTGGACTAAAGGTCGCAATGGAATTGGCGGAAGAGGACAGCAAATTTTTGGACATCACAAACTTTTCTCCAAGACTCCAACACGACCGTAGTCTGTCGTTCACTTTATGTTCTGAATGCAGACAGTGCAAACTACGAGACCGTATTGGCAGATTGTTTAATGTTGCAGAGGCCTCTAATGAATATTCTTATATGGTTCAACCAGAGACTACACTGGCCTATGGCTGAGATCAACTCTTACTTTGATGGCTCTCAAAAGTGACTCCTAAATATAGCATGATTCACCAAATAAGAGCACATCCATTCATTGTCCTCTTTCGCCAGCAGCTCAACCTCCTCTAGCGACAATACCAACTTCCTCTACCTTCATTTCAACTACACCATACATTATTATTATTTTTTGTGCCATAAAATTATCTTCTATTGATTTTCTTTCTTAAGAACAACTTGCATAACCACAGGCTGTGCAAACATCTGTGACATTTCAACGTTCTCAAAGGATGGAATTTGCAACCGAGCGACTTTATATTATTGGTCTAACCTGGACGTTCAATTAAAACAACTAAATTTTCAATTATTGTTTCCCGGCAAACATTGCAAACATTCTTCATTTTCCCTTCCCCTTTTCCAGAAAAGGGAGTATCCAATTTTCACCAATAACTTTCATCAAATTATATAAAAGCAGAATAGCTTAAATGTAAGAGACAAAAATGAACTTCTGTGTATCAAGCCATTCTCACCTTCTGTGTTTTAGAAACATTAGGCTCTGTTGAAACGGCCTCTTTCTCAGTAAGCAAGGGAACTTGTTCAGGTGAGCCGTCACTTTTTGCAGCACTCTTTAGGGGAAGACTTTCGTGATCAATGTCAAAGGTGCCCTCAGGAGGAGGCGCCAACATATTAAATACATATGTGTATAGGATGATAGCACCAACCTAAGACAAATCAAAATGAATAATCCCTGTCGACCAGTATAATCTTGTTTTTCTGGAAGTATGGTTTATGGAACAAGTATAGACATGTAAGCTAGCATGCAGTACAGAAAGAGGCTTTTTCTTTTTAAAATGACTTTTCAGTTGAAATATTTGAAGGTAAAAGCACTAAGACAGGAGAAAATAGTGTCATGCAGGCATCTAAAACCTACCCACTGGCCAAATGATATATACGCAGTCCCATCTGTGCTACATTTGTCTGAGTCTCCAAAAGGATTGGATTGGCCTCTACACAAAGCAGAGATTAGGACGAGTGGCACATTCCCAATGTTCCCTGTTTCAGAATTTCACAATGACATGATTTGTGAAAATTCAACACAAAGTTCACAAAACCAACATAACCCCAGCAGGAGTTAGGTGTAGCAAATCTAATATTACATGCTTTAAAGATACAGTCAGAATGCTATGCCAAGTGCAGAAATTGCATGTTTAGCAGCATTGCTGATCCCAGATAATGGAAAATAAAGTTGAAAAAGAAGACTGTATCTTATGTGATTATATATGAACTTCGGACTAATTCATGATAATTTACCCTTGTCTTGAACTTTTTTCCTTTTCATAAGATGGAGGCGTCCAAACTGTTCACTTACACGGAAGGGGGCAATGGGTACTAATGGACTGTAAATTCAAGGAAAGGAGAAAGAACTTTTAGGTTTTGGATTTGAGATCCACATGTTCTTGACTCTAATATGGACAACATCAGAGGAAGGCAACTGAACAGTACAACAAAATTGCAGATGTAGAGCTGGCCTATTGAGGACTATCAAGTACATAAGCTTAACTTTAAATTAAGGTCGTTTCTTAGAGGGCTTACCAATTCCGATTTGTATGATTGTGAATTTGAAGAAAGGGTATGGAGGACGGACAATTGAGGCCACAACTAAACCAATCAGCGAGCCTGATATGGAACCCAGAACAACGTTCACAGGAATGAACCACCTGAAAAAATGACACGAACCTCCTGAGCAACGAAAGACTGTAAATTTCACAACTTGGTATAGATAGCAATCGAACTCAAGAGTAAAGTAATTACCATTCAAGCATTTTCTGCAAGGTAACGGCTTGCCCAAGTTGAGAAAATATCAAGCAGGGTAGCAATAGTGAAAAAACCAGCTGCATGAGACGGTCCAGAAACGTTCAGCAAAAACAGAAAAGAGAAGGATTTACAATTACCAACAGATTAGAGAACAAGAAGTGCTCACCCCATTCAGAAGCTTTCTTCCGTTAGCAGGCAAAATGTTAACATACTTGGAAGCCATGAGGAAGCCCAGAAAACACATAGTAAATACTTTAGCTATGGGCAGCACAGCGATTTTGATAGAGCCCAGAAGGGACTGTCCTCCTGGTTGACTCTCGACGGCGGCAGAGAGAAGGCTTCGCATCGTATCCATGTCAGTCGGCAAAGAGTGGAAGCTAAGTCAAGGCGACTCAAAGAAGAGCCTAATAAAGAACAACGACGAAGTTTGGAGAAAATTCAGCCCATGAAAGTGTGAAGCGAAGAAAAACAAAAAGGAGTAATAAGTGCGTAATTCACAAGCGTCCCGCGCCGAGAACAAGCTTTAGAAGGTGAATGAAACAACGCCACGGAAGACGTCTCAGCGAGAAAGGTAGATTCAGATGAGAATGACTGGCGCAGCAAATTGCAATAATTAAATACAATCAAACTCAGAGCCCAAAAAAGTGGAAAAAGAAAACAAAACTGGAATCACAAACGAATCAAACTGAGAGTTCTGAGAAAAAGAAGACGAGTTAGAAGTACCGTAGCGTTTCACGTGAACCAGAGAGGAGGCATATACTCGAAATTTCCAGCAAAACAATAAAGTAACTACATCACCACGACGTTATGGTTAATCAAGGCAGGAAGAAGAAGATGAAGCGCATAAGCTTAATTATCGGGTTTGGATACTGTAGATCCGATTCGATCATTTTATATAAATAGTTTTTTTTTTTAATTTTGTGGAATATTTATTATTTTTATTTGAATTAAGGTTTATCGGCTGTTCTAAAATATTTTTCCAATCGTTTCCAACACACTTATTTTATGATTTATCTAACACTCTAAAATATTTTTTTATAATAAAAAAATATTATAAGATGCTTGATTCAAATTATTTTTTAAGGAAGTAACCTCTTGGTTAAAAATTCTCCTGTGAAATACTTTATGGACACAATTGTTCTTGAAAAATTAATATTTTAAAATAAAATTGTATCATAAAATATTCTAAATACTGAATACTTTTTTGGTTTTATTTATAAGGCATTTTCAACATATTTCATACAGACAAAAAAAACTTAAAATATATTAACTCTCCATTAAGGTATAACAAATTTTTAACTTTACCTATATTTAATATATGCCCCTTTCAAAAGAGATAACTACCTACATTATAATAAATAAAAGAGAACATAGTACATTCATATTAAAAATCTAAAAAAGTGACTTATAAATAGGATAAGAAAAAACTTCACTATCTACCCTATAAATAGGACAGAAGACTACATTTAAAAATATATCTTTTTATCCTTAATGAGCAACAAAATATTTTCGGCATCGAAGGCGCATAATTTTTTTTGTTTTGGACTGGAAGATAAAAAAATAGTTTAGCACCTTATTTGTTCCCCTCTTCTTGTAGATATCATGGAAGATTCGTTTATTTATATGTAAACAGAATTAAAAATGAGGAAAAAGAATTAAGGATGAAGCAAGAAGCGTGTAGACGGTAGGGTCATGAATAGGAAGAAAAAAAACAAAAAGATGTGAGAGAGAGTATGACTTGTAGTGGGAAGACTGTAGAACATGCTTTTAGTTGTCAAAATAACCGTCCCACGCTTCCGTTGATTCCTTTTCCATAACGTCACTTGAATGGCAATTAATTAAGGGCAAATTGAGTTTAAAGACCACGGAATTACTTTTAAAAAGCTTTCAAAACTTTCTGAAACTTCACTGCATGACCAATAGGGAAAACTGATATTAATTTCACAAAAAAAATGATGCTATTGCCCCTCATAATAAAAGTAGAAGAGTCCATTTGCAAGTAAAATTAGAAAATTTGCAACATACATTCATATATTTACAACTGAAATTAGTCCCTCACCACCTAAAGAAAGTGTCCGTGAGTAGAGCCTATTTACAAGTAGGACTAGACAATTTGCAACATACATATATTTATTTACAACTAGTATTAGTCCATTTATATGTCACCTTCTTCACCTGAAAAAAGTGCCCATGAGTGAACAAGTGTAGGAGAGTCTATTTGTAAGTGGGTTTAGACAATTTGCAACATACATACCTTTATTTACAATTGAAATTAGTCTATTTATATGTCACCCTGGAATAAGTAAGTATTATGAGGGGCAATAGTGTCATTTTCTTTGTGGAATTAATATCAATTTGCCCCTTGGTCCTGTAGTAAAGTTTCAGAAAATTTGGAGGGTTTTTTGAAATTAATTCTATACTGTTATCCTTAAACTAAATTTTCCCGTTGATTAATTGGATCCCATTCTCTCGAAAAAGAAAACAATAATTTTAAAAAAGAATATGATCTTTTAATATTTAATATATATTTTTATTTTTTGTTCTTAATTATTTATTCTCTCTCTTTTATTATATTCTCTGTTATCACATTTTTCCATGCACTCTCTTTCATCGTTTTTTCATTTATTATAAGGGTATATTTGGAAATAAAACTATATTTCTAACTTATTTATTGCTTCTAATTAATTCTAACAAATAGTTTATTATCTGTAAATTAGTTATTTAAAACTTATAATAAGAACCAGAGGAAGTACTTCACAGATAAAGAACAAGTAGTTAAAATTAGTTAAAAATAATAAATATATTAGAAATATATTTTTATTTTAATAAATGTCCTTGTAATAAATGAGAAAAAAGATTAAAAAATATGTGAGAAAATATAATAAGACAAATTATGTCAGTGAGAGATAATAAATAATTGTGGACAAAATTAAAAAAATTACATTATATGTTAAGACAAATATCAAATTAAAACTTATAAAATGGATCACACCTCTTCTTAAATTTACAACTTATAAGTAAGACCGAGATAGTTTATAGGGAGAATCCCAACAAAATTTGACTAAAATATCTAAACCCAAATTAAGGCTTACATTTTTAACAAATTTCTAATGAAGCCATATGGCCTAATTTAGGATTTTTAAATATTGTCAAATGACTAAATTACCTCCCTTTAATTAAAAATAAAAATTAATTATTTTACTCCTTCCAAGTAATCTCTCATCTCCTATGTTATTTTGTAGGAGTAAAAAACACAAGTGATTTCATAGTGTTTAAAATTTTTATGTATCACTAAAAGCTTCAAAAATATTCTAATAAAACATTTCAAATTACAACATAAATAGCCTGAAAATAAATATTTTTTATTTTCTGTTGTTAAATATTTATTTTAAGACTTTAAAATATCTTAATTACAAGAAATATTCAATACTATGTTCTCATAATTTCATTAGTTTTATTTACTTAAACGATTCCAACCTAAAAAAGTTATTTATAATAACTTAGTATTAAAAAAATTTTGTAATTAAGATATTTTAAAATGTTCAAATAAATATTTACCAAAAGAAAATAAAAAATTATTTCAAGGCTATTTATGTTGTAATTTAAAATGTTTTATTAGAATACTTTTGAAGGTTTTGTTTATATACACAAATATTAAATATGGTAAAATCAAGTATATGTTTTTTAGTCCCAAAAGGATAATCATAAGAGACGAGGGACAACTTGGAAGGGTAAAATTAAGTATATGTTTTCACATATTTTACCTCTACTTTAATGTATTTAACACATTGTCTTTCTTCATTTATCTCATTATTACTCTCTCATATCTACCTATTTACATATTGGGATATATTTGGAAAATAAATTGTATTTGTTACATATTAATTGTTTTAAATTAATTTTAACTGTTTTCTTAAACAGTAATTTAGTTAAAAAAATTATAATAAAAAACAGAATAGTGCTCTATTTACTTTGGAAGACGCAAAATTACCTTAAATAGGCTCTTCCAAACAAAGTTACAGTGATCAGATAAAGTGGCAAAAAAATAATGACAAAGCATCTTTTAGGAGGGTTTTTTTGGGGGGTCATTTTTTATGATATTTTTTCTAATTCCTTACATGGTTTTTTTTGGGCTAACTGTTGCAACTAACCAAATCATGCAGATTAAAATATGGATTAAAATTACTTTAAAATAATACTTTCACTCTTATTATAAATTTTAAATAACTAATTCATATATAATGAATACGTAATTAAAATTAGTGAAAGGCAATAAAAATATTAGAAATATTGTTTTATTTTTAAATATACTCTTATAATAAATGAGAAAAATAATGAAAGAAAATGTATAAGAAAATGTGACAAGAGAGTATGACAAATATGAGAGAATAAATAATTAAAAACAAAAATAAAAAGTGTATTAAATATTTAGACTGATTTCAAATTAGAACTTATAAAATAGACTACACCATTTTCTGAATTTGAAGCTTGTAAATACAAATGGAGGAAGTAAATGTTTCGGATATATTATTTTCGGTTCTTAATACTACCTCCAATATTTAATACTCCTCTAGTCCCTAATATAAGACTTGATTGTTGAATTGATCTTTATCCTAAATATAAGACCTACTTATCACATTTATTAATTTTTTCTAAATTACCCATATTTATATTCTCTCAATCATAATCAAGTAGGACATGGAGGGAGGATATTAAGAAAAATGATTATGGTATTTTAGGAAAAACATGTCATATTTCTTATAATTAACTAACCTATCTAACTTCTTTAATCTAATCAAATTAGTTAAATAGGTCTTATATTATGGACCGAATGAGTATAATGTTAGTTGACTAATTTGAGTATATTAAGAAAATTTGTTAAGTTAATTATTTATAACAAATAGGTGTTGTCTTTCTTAAAATACCTTTGCTAATCATATGTATTAGATATAATTACCATTTAATAAAATATTTAATATGTACAACTACTAGAATGACAACTTTAAAAAAATAGATTAATGTGAAAGACAAAACAAATTAAAATACTGTATTTAAGACTAAATTAAAAGTAACTATATTTCATATTAAAAACCAGAAGTAGTTTTTGGGACGGCCCAAATTTATTAAATAAAATAGCAATTTTTCCTAAAATAAATGTAATACTATATCCGGTATTATTTATAAATTCTCGTTTGTAGATTATAAAAAAAAATCTTATAATTAGGACTATATTAATTTACTATTTTTTTTTGGATAAAATTTATTTCTTCTTTTGGCATCAGCGAAATAGTAGGGTGATCTGTGATCCATCAGATGAAGAGCCGCCACCTGAACATATGACCCACTGGCGGGTCCATCCACATGCATCATATCTACTGTTCTGCCTGTCATTATTAATGCGTGTGAACATGGAAAAATCAAATATTGCATTATTAATATATGCACAAAACAATTGTTATTTTAGATCTTTTTTCTATTTTATCTCAATTTTTTAAAAAGAAATTTAAGATCTAGTGTATTTTTATAGCTATAATCCTCAACTCAAATAACGATTATATGGATAATTTTTATAATTATCTCATCTAACTATAATTTATATAAGATAAAATAGCCTCCAATAGCATTCTAATTTTATTTATAGTACATCCAGTATTTTAGTGTTATTTTTCTAATGTCATACAAAATTATTGTTTTTTTAAGACTGTTTTTAATCAGTTATCACAATTTTTTTAGCTTTTAAAGAAATTTAAGATACTGTTTCCCCCCCTAATTTTGTGTCTTTCTCTTTTATTAATCTTATTTTTTGCCAGCTTTATTAATCTTATTCTTCTTTGTATTTCTTTATTTGTATAAGAAAATATACGCTTCTACCAAACTCTATGCAAATTAAGTTCCTACATTCAGTCCAACTACATTTCAAAACCCAAACTTCTGAATTCATAAAAAGGCATAAAAAGTTGGGAAAATTAATCTGGAAAAAAAATGATAACATAAATACTTTAAAGTAATTTTTTTTAATTTTTTAAAATTAGTTAACTAAACCTTATATTAAGAACAAGAAGTGATATCATATTAACACCATCAAGAGGAAAAAGAAAATTAGTATTTTCAAAGTAAAAAATATTACATATATTTGTCTATAAATAATTGGCTTTAGCAATTAGTGGCTTGCATAATGTCATATTCAAATTTACATGGCCTTGCAGCTCATCACATGCAATATATAATAACATATGACTCCAACATCTTTTTGTTTTTGTTTTTCACATGATGCTTTGTTTTTTATGCACATCAATTGGAAGAAGATATCCCATGTATATGCCAAAAAAAATGTGAAAAGGGTTTAAAAAAACTATTATATACTACTACCTCTGGTCCTAATTATAAGAGTTAGTTGACTAATTTGAGAAGATTAAAAAATAAGTTAAATTAGTTATTTGTAATAAATAGGTGTTTTCTTTTTTAAAATATTCTTACTAATCAAATGTATTGGTTAGAATTATCATTATTAGAAGGATAATTTTGAAAAAAAACATAAATATGAGAAATAAAGTGGATTGGGATCTTACATTTAGGACCAAAATAAAAATCAAACGAGATCTTATATTAAGGATCGGAAGTAGTATATAGCTTGTTTGTTTTATTTTGGCCGGGAGATACTACATGGTTGTCAATACCATAAAAAAATTGATGTCTTTTTTTATTTTTTATTTTAAATCAGAGACTATATACATAAATATATAGGGAAAAAGTATTATATAGATATTTAAATATAATTACCTAATCAATTAGTGGGTTACATAATGCCATACTCTTAAGTTACATAGTTTTACGCCTCACATCACATGCAAGAACACATGGCTCCTACGTCTCTTTTCGGCTGAGATGATGCTTTGTCTTGTTTTTTTATGCACATGATGAATCTGACGATTTAAAAGAAATAACATATTGAATTTATTTAATTTTTTGGCCAAATATTGAATTTATTTAACAACTTAGATGCGTACATCTGTATATATATAATTTTTTTATTTCATAGTATTGTTATGAAAATTCTATCTGAATCTTCTTTATGTATATGGGTGTGGTATGCAATATTTGATCTTAAGACTTTATATTTAAGCAGTTATAGGACTTATTTGGAGCTCAGTTCAAAAAACACTTTTAAGCAAGTTCACGCAAGCCTAGACAAAACTCTTTTCATATACTTATCTTATATTCCGTAAATCGCATTTAAAAAGTTACTTATAAGTCATTCCAAACAATCAAATAATCTCTTGTTGTTTTCTAATATGACTAAGGATGTGTTTGGGTGACACCCCAAATCATGGTTTGGGGAATAAATCACCCAAACAACCACCCAAAAACTAAAACCATGGTTTTGGCTGGTTTTGAAAAAAGCAAAATTTTTTTGCTTTTGGAGAAAAAAAGGAGAGTGTGAGAGTCTATAGGATATTTATCTTGTTATTTTTTTTATAAACATATTTAATCTTATATTTTATAAATATATATACATATTAATTAGAGAAAATCTCAAAAAAGTGATAGCTGAATTTTAAAATTCCAAATCAGTATTAGTTACTGCACTCATAAAGAAAATGACTACATTCAAAGAGCAAATGACAACACATTTTTGTAGTAATTCCTGATTTGGAATTTTGAAATTCAGTAGTCACTTTTTTTGGGATTTTCCCTATTAATTATTTATTAATTATATTATCTTATGTATTATTAATTATGTTAATAAAAAATATATTATTAACAATTTTATTCCTTCAAATTAAAATATATCATAAAATCTATTTTTCTGTAATTATCATATTAACTTATGTCTTTTTTTTAGTAATTTGTATATATAAAAAGTGCTTCTGATAACAACTATCCAAACACTCTCACTTCTCAAAATCACTTTTTCATAAAATCTATTCTTTCCAGAATCTATTCTTCCCATAATCTATTCTCCAGAATCACTTTTTCAAACCACGGTTTGGTTTCATCCAAACACACCCTTAAAGGGTGTTTGGTAGACACAAGAAACACTTTTAAAAAGTAATTTTACCTAAATCGAGACAAAACTCCTCTTGCATACTTATTTCATACTACCTCCAGTTCTTAATATAAAATCTTATTTGACTTTTATTTTGATCTTAAATATAAGATCCTAATCCACTTTATCTCTCATATTTATGTATTTTTTCTCAAGGTAGTCCTTCTAGCAATAGTAATTCTAACTAATACACTTGATTATCAAAGATATTTTAAGAAAGACAACACTTATTTATTACAAATAACTAACTTAACTTCTTTTTTAATTTCCTTAAATTAGTCAACTGGCTCTTATAATTAGATCCGGAGGTAGTACTACCTCCGGTCCTTAATATAAGACCCTGTTTGACCTTTATTTTGGTCTTAAATATAAGACCCCAATCCACTTTGTCTCTCATATTTATACATTTTTTTCCAAAGTAGCCCTTCTAACAATGATAGTTCTAGTCAATACACTTGATTAGTAAGGATATTTTAGGAAAAATAATACCTATTTAGGATAAATAACTAACTCAGCTTACTTCCTTAATCTCCTCAAATTAGTTAACTGGCTCTTATAATTAGAACCAGAGGTAGGATATCATAAAATTACTTTTAAAATCATGGTTTGATTTCCTTCCAAACACTTTATAAGATCCGTGGGATCTATTTGATCATATTTGATATTTTAATATATCATGCAAAAAGTAGAAAAGTAAAAAAATAAATTAACATCAAATTAAAAAAAAAAAGACCAAAACACTTAAAGTAATTTTTTTCCGTGTATACATACCGAAAAAGGTAATTGGGAGAATTCCAAAAAAAATTTTAAATTAGTCTTCTTTGCTATACTTTAATAATAATTGATAAAATTTGAAAAATAAATAACAACATATTTTTATAATTATTAAATTTAAAATTTTGAAGGCATTTTTTAAGACTTTTTTAAAAAAGACGGATTTATATTCTGAAAAACTAGTGACAAGTGACTAAAGTAAGTGGGGGAGAGGGGACATGTGGCCCCATGAAAATTAAAAAAATATTCTGAGACTAATGATGAACAATTAATTACAAGTGTCATATTCTGGAATTAATAATTGAGCTTCGGCCATTTTTTTTTTTGGATGATGAATGATGGAGAAATGTCGCCCACCATATACTATCTACGAGGCTTTATGTGATTCTTTTTTTAATCCATGAATAATTTAATTAATTAAGAAAAATTAGAACTTGTGAGGCGTGTGGCTCGCTTATTGCATTTGCAATGCTAAATTATTGTTAATTTAATTATGAAAACGAAGGTTTGCTCACTTGGTTTATTAATTAAATTGCCTTCACTAGCTAAACCGGAAAAATAAAATAAAAAAAGGGAAAAGAATTTCCTCATGAATTATTAAAAAAGAAAAGAAAAACACAAATATCATACGCGACATAATTAAACTAGATAACAACCGGATTGAAATCTTCTCAGAATTTCCTTCTTTTCTTTTACAGTTTTACTCTCAAATCCTATTTTCACCTATAGATTAAAAAAATAATTTAGACTTAATATTTCATATTATTATTTTAATATTATATAAAGATAATTAAATAAATTTAAACTATTAAATTTTCATTGCGCAGTTTATATCACTAAAATATTATTAAAATATTTTATAAATGAAAATATTTTCTATTTTTATATTATAATTATGAACTATTTAGGTCAAATTTTAATAGTTTAAATTTATTTATTTATTTATAATATTATAATAATAAATATACTTATAAAATAACTCATCCAATTTTTAATTTAGGATTTAATTGATGAGTTAATCTTGATTCTAGATGTAAGAATTATTTCTCATATTTATTAGTTTTTTCTAAATTATTCCTATTGATACTCTCATGATTAAGTAGGAGAGATAGAGAATATTAAGAAAGATGATTATAGTGTTTTATAAAAAATATATCATGTTTTTTATAATTAATTAAATTTTTAAAATTTTTTAATTTAATCAAATTATTCGTTAATCCTATTTTATATTAAGTACTGGAAAAATATTAAATCTAAGCTATTTATGTTCTGGAGATCGGATTCTCAGGGGAAAGAAAAAGGGAGATCCGATGACAACCCATTTGCTCAATTGGGCATTGTCCTGTTTTTTTGGGGTCACCGACCTATGGGATTGTTATTAGTAGGCTTAGGTAAGGTTAAGTAATGGTTGGCCGAAGAAGAAGATAGGTTAAAATAATGAAGTTGACTCAACGCTTCGTAAGTCAATCCGTTTGATATCAAGAGTTAAATAGATTAATTCTTTTTTTTTTGCCAGCAATTCATATTTATTTAGGTAATCAAATGAAATAAATTTTTAATGATTACCTTGTTACTAAAAATTATTTCTAAGGTTGATAAGTTGCAAAGGCTTTCGTTAATCCTTATCAAGGGTTTTCTTAATTAAAAAAATCAGTTTGATAAAAATTTGTTTGAATAATACATTGAAAATTAATTTTAAAAAGTTTAATTAGAAAGAAAAGCTAAAAGCATAAAGTCAGAAAAAATTGCTCCAATTTTAACATTTTTTTTAAAAAAAGATGTTTTAAAATTGTTTCTAAGAATATCATTTTAAACATAAATTAGTTAGTTTGCCATGGCGAACATATTTTGGACTCGTTTAAAATGGTTTATAAATATTTTTTCAATTATAATTTATGAAATACGAGTTAAATATATAGAGAAGTTTTATCCAGCTTACTTAAAACTTGCTTATAAGTATTTTTCATCACCATCCCAAATAGGCCTTTTACGTATTGCTTTTAGCCCTTAATATGAAAGTATGCTTATTAATTTAAAAAGATTTAAAAAAAACTAAATTAGTTACTTTAAAATGCTTATATTTATTTTTTTAAACTAATTCACATGACTTTTAAATTAATATATAATTTAATGATACACGTAAATATTTTTCAAAGATCATGCAATATATGCTTAATTTGATTAAATAATTTATTTATCTTATTTAATCTCTCCAAATTATTAGTCAATTTTTTGTTGCCCTCCAAATTAGTTGATTGAATTTTATATTAAGAATAAAAGGTAGTAGATACTATATTTAATCTGTAATATGTGAGTCAGATAACTTATTTACAAATATTAAAAAAATTAGTTAACTTAATTATTTGTAATAAATAAATATTCTATTCTCTAAAATATTTCTATTAATCATATGTATTAGAATATGATTACTTTAATATATACAGTCACTAAAGAGATTAATTTGAAAAAAATGAACAAAAATAAAAAGTTAAATGAATTAAAATTTTATATCTAAAATCAAATTAATTCCAGTTACTATTTGGATTCACATAAGAAAAATATCTTACGTTTTACGAGGTAAAGTCTATCTGGCTGGAAGTGAGTGCAATTTGCAAAAGTCTATGGATCTGATCTAAATTTTGTCGGGACGTGGATAGATGGAAGGTATGATTGACGCTGAAGCTAAAAGCCCATCGCCTGCGCCTGCCATCACTCACGCAAGTCCCACACAAAGTAGTACTCTTCGGTGTTAAATATGCAAACACAGTCAACTTTGTTTTTTTTTTTTTGGCCTTTTGCCTATAAGGATAAGGGGGATGCACCTCTAAGTATTTTTCCAGGTGCACCCAGTGGCCTAAAGTAATTTATGATGTAATTTTACCCTCAAAGTAATTAAAATGGTGCACCGGTATCTTATGCTAACAAATTTGTTATTTTGACTGTGAAATTGATGAGTCAGCACAAGTTTGACCAAAATAATCTGACCTGGCATGTCTAGTAAGCAGGTGATGTGAAATTTTTTTCGTCTGCCACTGCTTTGTTTTCTCGGTTCAGTAAATGCTCTCTTCAGCTTTTGGAATTTTTTTCAGAGTAAGAAATTTTTTTCAGATATACTCCTCTGGTCTTATTTATAGGGTAGAGAGAGAAAATATTTTTTGGTCTTATTTATGCACTGAGAGAAATTTTTTGTATGAATGTACAAATTTACCCCTCATTTATTATTGTATTGACTTTGTTTATATGAGGTATAATGTATATTAAATAGGGATAAAGTTGAAAAGTTATTAAAATTTAAATGAGACTTAATGAAATTTAAGGTTTTTCTTGGTTTGTGTGAAACATGCTGAAAGTGCCTTATAAATAGGACCAGAGGAGTAATATTCAGACAAAACAATGGAATTAACAAGAAAAGCCATGTCACCTGCTTATTAGACATGCCAGGTCAGATTATTTTGGTCAAACTTGTGCTGACTCATCAATTTCATAGTCAAAGTAACAGATCTGTTAGCATAGGATATCGGTGCACCATTTTAATTACTTTGAGGGCAAAATTGCACCATAAATTACTTTAGGTCACTGGGTGCACCTGGAAAAATACTTGGGGGTGCTGGATGCACCTTAATCCCGAAAAAATTCCACATCACCTGCTTATTAGACATGCCACGTCAGCTTATTTTGGTCAAACTTGTGCTGACTCATCAATTTAACGGTCAAAGTAACAGATCTGTTAGCATGGGATACTGGTGCACCATTTTAATTACTTTGAGGGCAAAATTGCACCATAAATTACTTTAGGCCACTGGGTGTACCTGACAAAATACTTGGGGGTGCTGGGTGCACCTTAATCCTAAGAATAAATGTGTGTCAGCACACCGATCCTTTTTTTTTTTTAATGTATTTAGTATTTTTTTATGATACATCCATAACATTGATCTTATTTTTATAATACATCTAATATTTTAATATTATTTTTAAATCATCTAACAACTTAAAAATTGGGGGTTTAGACGTAAATAAAAAAATAATATCAAGGTACACCGTAAAAAAGATCGGAGTGCTGAATGCATTTTAAAAATAATATTAAGGTGTTGGATATACTTTTACTCTAGATATTAAAACATTGATTAAATTATTTAATCATTATGTTTATTTAAAAATTGTGCGTAATTTTCACTAAAATACCTCTTTTGATGGGGTTATTTAATTTAATGTGAAACTAATAAAGATAGTATGAAAAAAACTGTTTCTTTGATTAAATCGGATGCATTAATCAGGTCATATATTTAACAAGGAGGGAGTATTTTAAAGTTTTACCTAAAAAAAAGATGAAATAGTGAAAAATTATTTTTTATTTCTTATTACAAGGCCGTATTAAAAGGTTTATATGAATTAAGAAATTTCGTTCAAATTAATTAATCATTTGTCCAAAATACTATATAAGAAAAGCACACATTTAATTAATAGATTTTGGACCAATTATTAGGAGATTTTCCGTTATATATATATATATATATATATGGAAATAAAATGCGAGTGATGAAGTAATTTAGAATTTTAAAAAAAAATAAATTTCAAATATTAAAATAGTGATGGGCGGGTGGCGAAAGAAATAAATGGGAATGATAGGGGCCTAATAATAATCATGGAAGGCGGGATATAAAAAGACGCACTAAGAAATCAGAAATGAGAAGGGTGAGATTTGGCGAATGGATTAGATGGCAGCGGAAGCCGACCTTCCATCCTTGTCTGCTTTCCCTTTGACATGGATTGATGCTCACCTTTTGCCTTACGTGTCTCTCCCAGCACTTCAGCACTTTAAAATCACTATTAAAATCATTTATAAATATATTTTATATAAGTTGAAACAAAATTTATTTTAAATATTAATTTTGTATTTTATAAATTAGAATTTAAAAAATTATTTATAAATGATTGCAAATAGTAAGTACTACCTCCGGTCCTTATTATAAGATCCCGTTTGACTTTTTGTTTGGTCCTAATTATAAGACCCCAATCCATTTTGTCTGTCATATTTATGCATTTTTTTTCCCAGATAATCCTTCTAATAATGATAGTTCTAACTATTATACTTAATTAGCAAGGATATTTTAGGAATGACAACACTTATTTATTACAAATAACTAACTTAACTTACTTTTTTAATCTCCTCAAATAAGTTAACTGGGTCTTATAATTAGAATCGGAGGTAGTACTTATTATTACTTTGTCTTTCATCATAAGAAACAACTATTGATTCAAAGTGTTTGTTCGATTTTGCTACAAGTGACAAATATGTAAGATATAAATATGTGCATTTTTTTTTTTAAACTATGCCCTTATTTATCTATAAAAACTTTGAAGTGGAGTCAGATTGGACATTTTTGTCATTTTGTAAACCTAACTTTAAGCGATTGTGAGTATCTTGGGATGCTCGATCGCAATTTCCCTGGGATGTAAGCTTGAAATAGAACGAGGCCTGGGGATCTTTGGATCTAGTGAAAAGTATTTTTTAAAAGCACTTTTTAATGAATTGAGATAAAATTCTCTACATATTTATTTTGTATATCATAAAACTATTTTTAAAATCATGACCTTGATTTTATCTAACCACCCATTTATATAGCTGTATAAAAAAACAAAGTTTTATAAAATGAAAATTGTGAGTACAACGCATGATCTTGTCAAAATGAGTATATATATATCCCTCCGATCTTAAATATAAGACCCATTTTGTACTGTAAATATTTAGGATAGGAGGAGGATATATATAAGAGTTAATATTATTGTTTGATTGAACTTGGATACTGGTCTACGTAATTTCAAGTTGATGTTTTCATCTTCATAGTTTACATACTGATTTGATATGAATTTAAGTACAAAGATCAAAACTAAAAATCGTTAGAAATATAAAGATAATTTCTTATAATTAGACTAAATCATTATAAAACTTTAAGGATGAAAATTAATAACTTGAAATTATAACAATCAAAGGCAAAATGTGACTAAACTACAAGGAATAAGTGACCAATAATGATATTACCCTGTATACACTAACATGCAATTTAGCCTGGAAAGCTTTTTTTTGGCCAAATTTAGCCTAGAAAGCTGAGTATGCCAAAATTGCTTGGTTTGCTTAGAAAACCGCATTTCTACTTTCTCCAACCTTCTCTACTCGTACATTTTGACAAGATTTTTTGACTTAGCTTTCAATTTGGTGGCCAATACTTTGAAAATATTCATCATTATTATTATATCTTTTTTGTCTTTATTATAAGAACTTTCAGTTTCTTTCGTAATGTTATATGTTTTGTCTAAACCTGTAATCTTTTTCCATATAATATCCTTGACTAAGGGGGTGTTTGGTTTGGTTTGGTTTCCATCCAAACACCCCCTAATATATTTACCGCATATACTGTAAAAGCACTTTTAAAACTATGGTTTGGTTTCCATCCAAACATCCCCTAATTGTAAAATTTTCATATTAATTGACCAAAATTTTCTGATTAACAAGTTTTATTTGAGAGTCATTTTAAATTTTATAAAAATAAATAATTTTATTAATTTGTATAAAATTATTATTAATTACTTGTAATAAATATTCTTTTTTTTTTGCCAACACTTATAATAAGTGTTGAAGGGTGTATTATTTTTAATTATTTAAAGGCTTCTTAATTCTTGGTGAGCTTGGCTTTTAAAAAAAGGTCATGATTACAGCATAAGCAAGACTTTTATAAATTAAAATAGGTCTTATATTTAGGACCGGAAGAATACCTAACAATAAAATGCCTGCATCAAAATTCACCCAAAAACAAGATTGCCTCCGTCAACAACAAGAGATTTGAACATGTGCGATCATGAATTTTGAATCACATCTCCACCAACTCAATTGAAGTATATTTTGTGTATTACTAAAGGCAAAATATTCCCCCTCCCTCTATATATACATCGGGTTTTTAATATAAAAGTTAGATAACTAATTTATAAAAATTTAAAAAATTAATAAAGTTAGTTAATTGTACTAAATATGTGTTATTCTTAAAATATTATTGTTGATGATATGTGTTAGAACTACTATTTAAGGAAAAAAAACTCTTTTAATATATACAATCAATAATAGAGATTACGTAATTGAAGAGAAATAAATAAATGTTAAAGACAAAATTAATTAAAATCTTACATTTATGACTAAATTAAATTTTTTTAAGAGATTTTACATTAAAAATAAGAAGTAGTGTGTGTCTATTTGCACAAGTAAGGACAGCCTACCCGGAGTGCCTTGTGATCCCAGCAACAACTTCCGTCCCAGCCAGTCTCATAATTCCTATATCTTCTGTGCAAATTAAAATGCCACACTTTTTTTTTTCCGAAATTTAATTAAAAGTATATATTTAGAAATTTTATTGATTAAAGGGATATGGCAAAACTTATTTCTACTGAGTGTAGCTTATTTTTAATCATGTCCAAAAATCTTCAAAATATAAATTATTTACATATAATTGAAGATATATTGTGTGCAATTGAAAAAGAATTGCACTTGTTAAAGAAGATTTGCACAGCTCAAATTGACTATCCCGTATGCTAATAAAATTTTTAAACAAGTACTTTTAGCAAACTTTCCTGAATATTAATAATTTCAAAATTTGACAAAACTTTACTAATTTTTTTTTGGTCAAGACAAAACTTTACTATTTAATTGACTTTTTTTTTTTATCATGCTACTTCACAAAAAAGTTTGAGAATAATCCAACGTTTTATTATCATTATTGATGTTTTATTCCAAAATAAAAAAATACTAATTGCATTTTAGTTTTATACATGACAAGAGAGCAATATCGATTGAGCCATTATAATGCTGGGATCTGAATTAATTGATAATATTGATATTAAATGAGTGTGATTAAAAAAAAATCAGATTTCGAGTTTTTCTTAAGCTTAAACTAATTTTAAGATGACAATTGAAAGAACTGTTTTCATTTTACAATTGACATCTTTCCAAAGGAAAATATCAATTTTTTGTTGCGAGATGACTGCATTCCTCGAATCGAATCTCGAGGTTTCGACAAATTAATACGAATCACTTATCATAAGAAATAAGAATAAGGACAAGATCCATTTGCTGTCTCATATTCTTTGAAAAAGTTTTAAAAAAAATGGAATCAAAAGAATATTAATTCAAATTAATATAAATAAGAATAAGGATAAGATCCATTTGCTGTCTCATATGCTTTGAAAAAGTTAAAAAAATGAAATAAAAAGAATATTAATTCAAATTAATACAAATTAATTAATTTAATTTATTAATATAAATAATATTAATGAAAATATACGATTTAATTAATTTAATTTATTAATATAAACAATATTAATTAAAATAGTATTAATATAGACTCTGCTTTTTGATAAATCAAAACCCCTTCCTAAACTGTATAAGCTTCTTCCAAAGCATATGGTTTTCTAGATGTAAATGATGATAGCTATACAGATGGATTTTATACATATTGTATAATGAAGTATTGTATGAGTGGATATATATGAATCAAAATCTACCGAATCACTCATGTTATGATCAAGGTTGTCAAACTCGCGAGTTTAAACAAACTCGTGATAATAATATAAACTCGGATCGTAAACTCATAAGAGTTTACTTTTATTAATAAACTAGTATTAAAAATATATAATCAAATAATTAATATATAAACAATGAGAACAATTTTATTTAAATATATTTTGAATTTAAATAATTGAAATTAGGTTCATCAATGTTTATAATTTATCACATTCAATAAAAATTTTTTTATAAAATTTATATATAAAGTCACTAAATATAATCAAATCCAAAAATTTAGCACGAGTTTAAGAGCGAATTGACACGATTTTGTAAGCTAAAAACGTAAAATTAATAAACTCGGTAAATGAATTCGTAAGTTTGACCAATTTATAATTATTACAAGTTTAAGAACGAATCGACATGATTTTGTTAGTTGAAAACGTAAAAACATTAAACTCGGAGAATTAACTCACGAGTTTGACAACAGTGGTTATGATCTTCTACATTTTAGGTCTTTCGGTATTCAAATGATTTTTAAGAGAAAATTGACAATAAATCCCATTTAAAAATTTATTTGGGAAATGACACTATCTAATTTTATAACTGCGTTGTTTACAGCCTCAATTATTTCATAAAAATATCTCTATAATTATACTTGTTCAATTATTTCATAAAAATATCTCTATAATTATACTTGTTCCTTAAAAATAGTCCCTGGCAGGTTCTATCTTTTTTTTTTTTTTATATATAAACCATTCGGTATCCAACCGTGCCTTTTCTGGGTCCCAGCCTCTTTGGGCCAGTTGTACCCGAGCGATCGACTAGTCCGGATTCGGACCGGGCGACAAGTAAAGCCCTCCCGGTACCCTTTTTAACAAGTGAGGATTCGAACCGCCGCCCTCAAAGAGCAGAGACTCGCCTCACTTGTGGCCTAGCCAGTCACCACTAGGCCAGGAGTATTCGGGTGGCAGGTTCTATCTTTTGACATTGTATATTATACAAAATCATATAAATTTATTTCTTTTTTTTGACCAGATATAAATTTATTTCTCATCATCAAATTTTTTTAATTATAAATAATCTTATTGATAACATAGATTAATTAAATACAAAAAATATGTTTTTTATGTCTCAAAATATTTATAAAAAAAAGAGGGAAAGCACATGAATAAGAAAAAAACATAGGCAGCCTAACTTCCCAACATTATCAAAACTTCTAAATCTCTCTGGCCTCCAACATTTGTTTTTATTCAATAATTATAGAGATATATTAAGGTGTTTTGTTTTTTCTTTTTCAATTACAGCAAAATGAAATCATTTGTTTGCACTGTCATGTCATCATATTTGTCCAATACATATTGCCTTGAAAGTATACAATTTCCTAATCAAAAGTTGCTGTGGTTTACCGCAAACTTATCATCATAAATAATTATTTTTACACGAAACAAAATTTATATATTATTTTTACATTTTACGAAAAAAAATTTATTTTATATATTTAACGTTTTAAACTAGCACTAATAAACTTTTGGGGCAAAAAAGAAAAAAAAAAGAACAGATGGCACCATAGAAATAGAAATCGGTTCGGTGCAAATTGCATCACCCACAATAATATATTTCCATAAAAAATAATAAAAATTACTCCTCCGGTCTTTAATATAAGATCCATTTAATTAATTTGATTAGATTAAGGAAGCTAGGTAAGTTAGGTAATTATAAAAAATATGACATGTTTTTCCTAAAATACCATAATTATCTTTTTTAATACCCCCTCTTCATCTTCTACTTGATTATGATTGAGAGAATATCCATAGGGGTAATTTAGAAAAAAGTGATAAATATTAGAAATGGGTCTTATATTTAGGACCAAAACCAACTTAACAATTAGGTCTTATATTAAGGACCGGAGGAGTATAATTATATTCAGCTTGTCCTTTTTTATTTTTATTAATAATTAATAATTTTGAATATATATTATAAAATGAGTAGAAAATCAGATTGGAGGTGCCAGTTGGCCCCCACGCTGCATCTTCCTTTCCTTGAGATATTATATTTGCGCCAAGCCGCCAAGGGGAGGAGTGAGAATCCAGCAACTTCAGGATTGACTGGGAGTAAAAGGAAATTCAATTTAACCACTGAAATGAAAAATCCAAAATAAATAATTTGAAAATTACTAAAATCATAAAAAATTAATTTTATGTACTTATAATTTTCACTCCATTGTAACTCAATTTCTAATTTTTTCCCCAACTACTCAATCTCTAATATTTAACCTTATACAATTTAATTTCTATACTTTGAATTTGGTTATATTTCGGTTCATGAACTTTGACTCAAGAGGTGTACGGCATACCTAAAAAGAGTTTTTTAAACATGTTTTTTTTTTTGCAAATCAAGACAAATTTTTTTTACATATTTATTTTATATATGTTAAAATTATTTTTAAAATTACGGTTTGGTTTTCACTCCATCACCCTTTCACTATAACTCAATTTTTATATTTATCCATTAAAAATATTAATTCATACATTTTAAACATTTCGGGAACTAGAGAAATTAAAGCTTTAACTGGTTATAAATATAAAAACTGAATTACAATAAGTTAAAGGTCGGGAAATACTAAATTTAAAGAATGAATAAAAAATCATCAAAACTGTTATCAAATTTTAAAGAATCTATAAAAAAAGATCAAAATTACTAATAAATTCAATAAAATAATTGTCAAAAATAACGGCAGGCAGAAGAGACTGTTAACGGCGTTAGCGAGACGGGAAACTTCGTGCTGCTTTCGGGGGTCATAATCAGAGGTCAGTGGGAAAGAACTATTCTTCCCAAAAGCTAAGCAAAGCCTTTCTTTCCTTGTTTGTTTGTTTGTACATTTTGACTTTTTTTTTTTTTTTTTGGTTCATGTCGTATGATGTAAGCTTCCCAATCATTCTAAATCAGATCCATCCTGTAATAGTAATACATTAAACTACGTGCATTATTAATTCAACTAAATATCTTAACCTTTACGAATTGTTTGTGTATGCTTTTATTAAATAAATACTTATAAGCATTTTTACGCAAATCAAGACAAAATTCTACTCCTCTGATCCTATTTTTAAGACACTTTCAGCATGTTTCACACATACCAAGAAAAATCTTAAATTTCATTAACTTTCATTTAAAATTTAATAACTTTCCAACTTTATTTCTATTTAATATACATTATACCTTATATAAATAAAGTCAACACAATAATAAATGAGAAGTAAAATTGTACATCTACACAAAAAATTTCTCTTACTGCCTTATAAATATGACCAAAAAATACATTCTCTCTCTGTCCTATAAATAGGACTAAAGGAGTATTTACATATCTATCTCATATTTCACAAATCACGATATAAGTATTGTTTTTGAAGATTTTGATTGCTGTTCCAAACAAGCCCTGCGTATGCATAATTTATCTTTAACTATGTGCAAAGCAAAGAACTTGCACATAGATTAAAAAAATTGCATATGCTGAAGATAAGTTGCGCCCATTTGAGGACCTGAGTTCTTGAGTATCTTTGAGCAATAAATTTTACAATGAAAATTTTTTCAACAATACTACAAGAAAAAGAGAATTCGGTTATGAATTTACTGGCCTAAATACTTTTTAAAAAAATGCAGCGTTTGTAATAGCATCTTTGGATTAAGCTTCCAAGTTGAGGGTAGGGTTTAGACCTGTGTCTTCTCAAAATATAAATCACATCATTATCAATTGAATTGATTTTCATTTATTGTTCTCTTTCTTTCTTTCTAAATATAAACTTTTTTAGTCATAAATTAGATTTAACCTATGCACCACAAGAAATTTTAAAAAAAAAAATCCAAGCCCTGGCCAAAGCGCACACACACACGCGCACACACACATCACTATCAGTTTCCTTTCGGAAATAGAGGTAAAAATGGTAGGGGCAATTTCAGAATTGGATTTTTGATCCTAAGGCCCATTGCAAGCCGGCCCAAAAGAATGAAAGGCCTTTCTGGCCTCGGATTTAGGCCCACTTATATTATTTCACAATCGAAACTTTACCTGTTCACAATTTAATTTGTTGATCTTGTAAATGATATGATTTTGAGAAATCATATACAAGTAATCCTTAAGTGGTGGTCAGGGATCTCATTGTCTTAAATGGGTTTACAGCCTACAATGTGGATCCATCGATGCGTATAAAGTTCAATAACTTTGTTATTTTTAGGGAGGCATGTCTCATGCTTTGTGATGTCTAACCACCGACATTCACAAAGTTTTTAAAAAAAAAAAGAAAAAGAAAAAAAAAGGTTTCTCTCTTTTGTTGTATATTGTAATATAAAGTTATTTGCTCCGGTTCTTAATATGAAAATTATTTTATTAATTTAAATAAATTAATTAACTACAATGAATGTGACATGATCAATCTCCCTATGAGATTTATGTGTAACATTAGACTACATATAATTTTATAAATTAGATACATGAATTTAATTATAGCAGATGTAATAAGATCTCCTTAAAATATCTTTGTGTAATATTATGTTTTAAGTGTGAAAATTAGTTTAAGGGAAAAAAAAGATAAATTTGGAAGATAAACTGAATAGAAAAATTATATTGGAGATACTTATATTTTCTTTCAATTTTTAATTTGGTACTGATGTATTTCTTCCCTTTAATTAAATCATTTAATTTTACTTTTTTAGCAACATTAGCTTTTATAACTTTGTTCTATTAGTAATTTTTAGTCTCTACGCAAGGATTAATGATATTAAAAAAACAAAATTAAAAATTTAATTAAAAGAAAAAAAGACATAGGTACCGAACTGAAAATTAAAAAAAAGCATACGTACCTCAAAAATGGTTTTTTCTAAAGTCGATTAACTAATTAATATCTTGTATTTAAGATCTAATTCAATCATAAACTAGTTCTTATATTAATGACAATGAATGTAGTATTACATATATTCTCTCGTTCTAAATATAAGAACTAGATGATTAATTTACACAAATCATGAAAATTTGTTAACCTAATTACTTGCAATAAATGTATGTTGATTCTTCTAAAATACCTCATTTAATCATTTTTTTTCATTAAGAACTATTCTAATTGATGAAAACCCTTTTTATATGTGCACAATTTGAGAACATAATGATAAATTTGTCAGGTAAAGTAAATTGAGATCTTATATTTAAAATAAAATAAATCCTTCAACTTGGACATTTAGCATGGAATATGAATATTCTCCCTCAATTCTTAAATATAAGAATTAGTTGGCGGTTAAGACCCTAATTTACTTTATTTTTCAAATTTATAACGTGTTTTCAAAAATATCATTATTGATTATAAAGTAGTTCCACCCAAGTGTAGTTCTAATGTACATAATTGAATAACAGTAATTTAAAGAAATCAACACACATTTATATATTACAAATGACTAATTGAACTAATTTTATTAATCTCCCTAAATTAGTTATCTAACTCTTACACTACCTCCGATTTTATTTATAAGACTTCATTTGTAGACTACAAATAAAATCTTATAATTAGAAAAAAAAATAATATTACCGTTAAGAAGTGGAGGTGGCAAAGGAAAGGAAGAAACAAAGAGTGAACAAGACAAGAGGAATCTGACATATGCAGACCAGGAGTCACGTTGTTCGAAGCTCAGACACTGAAACAAAACGCATGCAACTCCTCACACACGCACACGTATACATGTAAAGCAGGTGTGTGTGTGTGTGTGTGTATGTGTATAATCGTAATGTGATCTTATATCTCATTGCTACATACATGTCGATACACACCAGAAACTCCATTATGAAGTTGAAGACAAGAAAACTAAATAAGCTTTTCTCTATTTAATTATATATTTTATTATGAGACCAGTTTCGGCATTACAAAGAAACACGAAACATAGTAGAGAGTTATTCTGATGGAGATAACTAAGAATCACAATACTTATTTATTTATTAGAGCTTGGTGACCAGAAGGGGTGCTCCGTATTTGGGAAACAAGACCAGTTTGTAGTAAGGAGAGTGACGATAATTCGGTGAAACTGAGAAGCGAAAGTTGGCCAGAAGAAGAATCAGAGCTATCTTGGCTTCTATAATGGCAAAGTTCTGGCCTGCACAGATTCGACTTCCTAATCCAAATGGTAAGTAAGCTTGTGGATACTTACAAGCTTCTGAAACCCCTCTTTCGAATCTCTCAGGCTTGAACTCATCAGCATCTTCTCCCCAGATCTCTCTGTCTCTGTGCATCGCAGTTATGAACACCAAAATGTTTGTTCCTTTTGGCACTACCATGTCCCCCACCCTCGTCTCTTCCAGTGCCTCCCTTGAAGTTGTTATTCCTGGTCCATACAGTCTCAGACTCTCCTGAATCACCATTGACAGCTACCCCACAAAGAACAATATCATCACATTACTGAATCAGTCACAGTCGTTTGAATCATTAATAGAAAGAGATGATGATATTTAAGTGTTTGAGCTGGTGTGTACTAACTTGTTTCATCTTTCGAAGTTTGTCTGTGTCATGGAAGCAATGAGGTGATATGTTAGGGAAGGTTTCAAAGATCTCCGCTCGAAGACGATCTTGCCATTGAGGGTGCAAGGAGAGTTGAATAAGGATCCAAGTAAGTAAAAGAGCAGTGGTGTCAGATCCTGCAAAGTAGATGTTTTGCAGATATCGACAATCAGTTTCTGGGTTTCGCGTTTATGGTTGAGCTTCTTCAATACTCCCCATGGAGTACTGCTGCTATTATTGCCCTCATGAGCTGTATTCTCAAGAATTATTTGAAGTAGATCCTTCTGCTGATGATTATTCTGATCTGTGCGGCACTGGTTTTGTAAATTATGATGGTGAACTACTTTCAGAATCAGCTGTTCTATCTCTTTCTGCAACCTCCATATCTGTCTATTTTCCTTGGTGGGAAGAATCCTGATGATGAGAACAACACACATAAAAGACTGTCAAATATATAGAGTTGTTGATGAAGAAATAGAGAAAAGATGGAGGATGGAAGGCAAAAATGAAACCTGAGGTATAAAAATCCAAAAAGAACACTGGGTTTAGCGAGAATATTTTGCAAGGCTGTGAGTTTAGCAAAAATCTGATTTCCCAAAGCATATGATCCACCAAAACAAGCCTTGGAAATGATGTCAGCAGTGAGTTCCTTCATGTCATTGTCAATCACAATCTCTGCCATTTTCCCACCACTTTCTTCTATAATCCTTTCCCATTTCCTCATGATTTCCCTCGTAGATTCCTCCATAAAATCCACCATGTTCTGCAAATTCCACACCAACAACAACAATAAAAATATGAATACACCCACACACAAACAGACCACTAGTTCATATAAAATAAGTAGTGGAAAAATGGGTAAACCTGAATCTTGGAGAGGTAAAACTGAGGAGCAATAAGGTTCCTTTGGAAAAACCAATGGGGTCCATTAACTCTGAAAATGCCAGAACCCAACAATGGCTTTAAAGGCTTGGAAATATAGGTAGGCCTACCAAGATCCCAGGTCTTTATCCGATTTAGCTCTTTGAGCAGTTTGGGATCTCCCACATAAAGATGCTGTCTGTGTCCAGTGGAGTACATGAATGTTGCACCTATGTTCATCATCGTCATAGTTATATACAAAGAAAAATTAAGATATTTACAGACAGCCAGAGAAACAGACACGCACGTACCGTATTGCTTTCTCCAATGTTGGAGAAATGGAAAGAGAGAGTGAAACCATTGTTCAGCTTGCTGTGAAGAAGAAGAGATATTTGAGAACTGTGATTGAATACGTTTAATCTCAGAGAGATTTCCCAAAGGGAAAGAAGGTTTTGGTCCTTTGATGCCTTGTTTCTCCAGAATTGATCTGATTCTTCTAGGCTTCAGCCACAGATTCTTCCATATTATCAGTACCATGAAGCTCACAACAATGGCTGCCACTGACAAAACCATCTCCTTTGGTGTTGCCTGCCATTGCCATACCCATTCACCACCTTCCATCTCTCTCCCCCACTCCCTCTCTCTCCTCTGTAACAACTGAACCTAATAAACACTGTTACTCATTGCTCTTAAAAGAGTTCGGCTCTCATCGTGCAAGCCTGAACAATAATGAACCCAAGTTTGGCATTTTTTGCGGATGCTTTCAAGTATTATGTATCTACAATAAAAAACAAATCCATTGTTTATGGGAATTTGCGCCAAAATTTGAAATTAAATTGGAGCATAAGAGGTTGAAAATAAACTGGGGCTTGAAAATGAAAATATCTTTATTGTTATATATACATAATTTGATTATGGAGATATTTATTGACATGTACTACGTACGTACACTCAAAGTAATGTCATGTAAATGTATCTAGAATGATGTTCATGTTCTTATTTATTTAAGATTCATGCACTTAGAACTATTCATGTATTAAATATTTAATTTACAATTTATAAGTTATTAAAGTTCAATACCCTGGTTTTTTATTTTCCCAAGTTCCCCCTCTTTTTCTGTGTAGGCATCATAAAAAGTTTTAATTTCTTTTTCTTATAATTTTTTTACCTCATTATATTTTAGAAATATTTAATATAAATTAAAATATGATATTAATGATATCTCTAAAATAAGAATATGATGTGCTCTGCTTGTTTTTGAATGAGTGTTGACAAATATTTTTTCATGTGCATGCCCTACTGCTTAATTTTCCAACTTTGCCGACAAAAAAAATTATTTTCCAACTTCTATTTTCTTCTGATAAAATTCTGCAGGATGTAAAATTTATTTTCTTTGTTTCTTTTCCGACAAAATTTATTTTATTTGTTATTGATTAGAAGCGCTGATTATTTTCCTCCTTTGCCATCGGTGTTCCGTCTTGTATTTTGTGCGTAATTTTATTTTATTATTAAAAAAGAGAAATAAACGTTGGCAAGAAAAAACCGAGAGGGAAAAAAACAACAGCGAGAAAGTAAAAGAAAACATCTGAGTAACTGACACGCACATTCCCACAGAAAAGTGTCACGCTATGCCATGCTTTGACTTTTTTTTTTTTTTAACCAGCTATTCCATGCTTTGACTTAAATATTGCAATTTCACTCAAAATTTTGAAATTCATTTATTTAGAATTTTCCCTAAATTCAATTGCTACATCATACATGATACAACTTCGAAGAAAAATGCCAACAAAAAATTAATCTTTTAATCCTTGCGCCACCTCCGATTTTAATATAAGAACAAGATGAGATATTAAAAAGATTAATTAAGCTGGTTAATTATAACAAATGTGTGTAAGTTTTCTTAAATTTTTTAATTATGTGTATTGAAACTATTCATTGACAAAACCCCTACAATCGTTAGGAATATTTTAGATAAAAATATTGTAGATTAGGGTGACAAAATCTATTGAGATCTTATAATTTATGACTAAATTCAATCTCAACTAACTTCTTCCAACTAAAACAACAATCCTTAGAATTATGCTATTTTCGATTCTTAATATAATATAAGAAAGGTTGTCAAACTTGTGAGTTTAAACAAACTCATGGGAATAATATAAACTCAGATCGTAAACTAGGATTATGAACTCGTAAGAATTTACTTTTATTGATAACTTGATATTAAAAATATATAACCAAATAATTAATATATAAAAAATGAGAACAATTTCATTTAAATATATTTTAAATTTAAATAATTGAAATTATATCCATCAATGTTCATAATTTATCACATTCAACCAAGAAATTTCCATAAAATTCATATATAAAGTCACTAAATATAATCAAATCTAAAAATTTAGCACGAGTTTAAGAACGAGTTAATATGATTTTGTAAGTTTAAAATGTAAAAACGGTAAACTCGGTAAATGAACTCGTAAGTTTAATTGAGTTTACACTTATCACGAGTTTAAGAATGAATCGACACGATTTTATTAGTTGAAAACATAAAAATATTAAACTCGGAGAGTCAACTCGCGAGTTTGATAACACTAAATATAAGAGCTATATAACTAATTTATAAATATTAAAAAAATTAGTTAAATTAGTTATTTATAATAAATAAGTGTTGTTTTTAATAATTTGAACTACATTCCTCTTTCTTGTTAATTTTATTGGTAAGAGAACATTAGGGATAGTGGCTTGGTTAGTTTTTATTAAAATCATTTTAGAAATGTTATAATACATTTTTTTTAAAAAAAAAAGCTCCAAACTAATTTTAATTATATGCCTTAATCCATATGATTTTAATAAAAGTGGTTTTATATAAAAAGTACCCGAGGAAGTATATGCTTATAGATATTAATTAATCCAATCCTCTTGCAATTTGTATTAAAAGAAGAATGTTTAGGTAATAACTTCAATATCCTCCCTTTTCCGTTCTCAAGCCTTCTTCTATGCAACTCCATTTCTTGCACTTTACAAATTCATTATTTTTTTTATATTCTAAATACAACGCGTAATTAACTAATTCATGAAAATTGAAAATTGATTAAATTATTTATCTTTTATTATTATATAAAATTTAGAAAAGATAATAGAAAAATACCTGTTGAATTTTAAAATAACAAATAGGCAATTTTGATAGATTTTGAGTAGTAAAAATCATTACATGAGTAGTCAGCATGACCTATTAATCTTTTTAAAATTTAATAGATATTTTTCTTTCATTTTTCCTAAAATTTAGTACTGTGTCTCTCTTATAAGTCATTTGGAGTAGAATAATTTGGTTTCAAATATAAGTCATTTGTAAAGTTATCAATGGTGACTTCTAATTTTACTCCTAATTAATTTTAGTTTGAAAGATAGGAAGGTGATGGATGTGAGAATAATTTATAAATGTAAGAAAAAATAAAAAATTAAGAAAAAAATTAAGAAAAAAATTTGAAAAAATTAGTACCACTTTAGTCTTTATTATCAGTCACTTGTGAAAATTTTTTTTTTATTCTAAACATAAGTCACTAGTAGGGTATTATTTAATTCTGATTGGAAAGATAGAAAAAGGAGAAAGAGTGAAAATAACTTGTAGATGCAGAGAGAGAGAAAAAAAACTTTAATAAAAATAATTCAAAATTTTTTATCAATTTAAAAAAATTAATACATTTAATTTATTTAATAGGTGAGAATGAATTACATGTTACTTGTAATTACATTACTTGTGAGACTGGGTTGAACTTGGGTCCTTTCTCCGAAAACGCACTCACAGACACATCTATCGGCAGGCGTGCGTACTCACAGCCATGCATGCACACACTCATATATATACATATACATACACATATGCATACACACACCTATATATATATAAAGACACACGCTTACACTGACACACAAAAAATGAAAGAGCCAGAAAAACGTCTGATTATTTATACAGTTGATCGGCATAATCAGATGCGTCGACGACTAGAGCTTGGTTACAAGGAGGGGTGCCCCATATTTGGGCATCAACAGCATTTTGAAGGAAGGAAAATGGCGGTAATTGGGAGAGATGGAGAAGGAGAAGTTAGAGAGAAGAAGACACAGTATGATCTTGGCTTCTATTAAAGCAAAATTCTGCCCTACACAGATCCGACTTCCATGTCCAAATGGTAAATATGCTTGTGGATACTTGCAAGCTTCTGAAACCCCTCCTTCGAATCTTTCTGGCCTGAACTTAGCCGCGTCTTCCCCCCAGATCTCTGGATCTCTATGCAGCGCGAGTATGAAGACCCATATGTTTGTTCCTTTTGGCACCACCACTTCACCGATCTTTATGTCTTCCAGTGCCTCCCTTGGTGCTGTTAATCCCGGTGGATATAGACGCAGGCTCTCTTGAATCACCATTGTCAACTACCACAACATTGTTAATCGACTAGTTATGTTTCAGTATTGCACAGGTTTGAATTCTGTTTCAGCTTTTGTTACATGAATTCTATTGTGGAGATGGGTACTCACTTGTTTCAGCTTTCGGAATTTGTCCATGTCTTGGAAGCAATGAGGCGGCATGTTGGGGAAGGTATCAAGAATCTCCGATCGAAGACGTTCTTGCCAGTGAGGATTCTTGGCCAGAAGAAGCAACGTCCATGTAACTAAGAGAGCGGTGCTCTCTGATCCGGCAAAGTAGATGTTCGAGCACATATCCACAATCATTTTCTTGGTTTCGTGCTCGCGTCTCAGCTTCTTCAATATTCCCCATCCACTGATATCGGCGTGAGCAGCACCGTCAATAATTATCTGTAACAGGTCCTTTCGATTCTCTTTTACATGCCTCTCATTTTCTTGCCTACGATCTTCGATCACTTTCAGTATTAGCTTCTCAAACTCTTTCTCCAACCTCCATATCTCTCTGTTTTCCTTGGTGGGAAGAAACCTGAACACACGTACACATACAGAGATGTGCTCGGTAATTATACTTTGTTGATGAAATAGAAAAGAATGAAGGAAATGTCAGAAGTAATGCAGAAATTAGTATGTTTTATGTTTACTTCAGCTGTTTACTCTGGTTTTCTTAGTCAAAAGTTGTAAGTTGTGCTGATTTCTTGGTTTGTTAATATGAGATTCGATTGCTTTAGGAACTACAAATTTCATGAGTCAGTGTTATGTTGAGCTGCAATAATAAATGTTATATAAATTTAATTAAATCGTGGTTTCGATCTGATGGAAGGTGCTTAATTTTTGGGCTGCTTAAAAGTGCCTATAGCCTGCTTGATGAAAATCCTGTGTCTATGCCCTATTATTATGTTTTACATATACTTCTTGACTTTGCAGTCTTGAAAGAGGACTTGTGAATTGTGCCACAAGATTATATGTGAATCGGAAGGAATCTAGAAATGAAACCTGAGGTTCGTAAATCCAAAAAGAAAGTTAGATTTTGCAAGAACGACTTGCAAGGCAGCGAGCTTAGCAAAAATTTGATTGCCCTGAGCATAAGAACTTCCAAAACAAGCTTTGCAAATGACATCAGCTGTGATAGCCTTCAAATCATCGTCAATCACAATCTCAGCAATTTTCCCTCCACTTTCTGTTATACACCTCTCCCATTTCCTCATGATTTCTTTCGTAGATTCTTCCATGAAATCCACCATGTTCTGCAAATTCCACAACAATCAAGCAGTCCACTACTTCACACAAAAACTTATCAAGCTTTTTGGGCTCCATATTTTTGCCATGTTTGAAAATATTATATGTTGGGGAAACATTGACCTGAATCTTGGAGAGGAAAAATTGAGGAGCAATAATGTTTCTTTGTAAAGACCAGTACTCCCCATTAGCTCTGGTTATGCCATATCCCAGCATAGGTTTCAAAGCCTTGGACAAGTAGGAAGGCTTACCAAGATCCAAGCTTCTTGTCAGATTCAACTCTTTGAGCAATTCTGGGTCTCCCACATATAGATGCTGCTTATTTCCCGTAGAGTAGAGGAATATTGGACCTGCTCATCATGAAGATATTCATATTCACATACCTCTACCTTTAAATATACATAATAGAGATTAAAAAGTGAGACATATACCATATTGCTTCCTCCATTGATGAAGAAAAGGGAAGAGAGAGTGGAACCATTGGTCTGGAAGTGAAGAAGAGAAGAGATTGGAGAACTGTGATTGGATTTTTTGAATCTCAGAGAGATTGCCCAGAAGGAAGGAAGGTGTTGGCCCTGTGATGCCTTGCTTATGAAGAACTGATCGGATCCTTCGGGGCTTCGACCACAGCTTCTTCCATAGCATCAGCACAGTGCAGCTTATCACTACGGTTGTTACTGACCAAGCCATCTTCTTCATCTGCCATTGCCATACCTCTTCGCCACCTTCCATCTCTCTCTCTCTCTCTCTCTAGTGTAGCAGCTGAGTCTAGCAATGCCTGAAATGACGGAATGACAACTCTGAGAAGCGTTACATTAGATGAAGTTGTCTGGATTAGTTTATTTTAAGTGATTTTGCACTGTATTAGATAAGTACGTGCGTGGCGACTTGCATAAAAGCACTTTTTTAAGTGCCCATGGGAGTTTTTTTTTGGGCTCTCAAAGTCACTTGAATGAGCTGAGAATATTTATATTTGTTTTCATCTGTTGACCAAAATTTCAGGCTCATTGTAATGAACAAAAAGTGTTGATACTTGATAAATATTTAGCAGTTTTTTATGCAATTTTTTAATTTAATCATCGGCCAACTGATGACAATATATTATGAATTATACATTATAACAAAAGAGAATCAGGTTATAAGATAAAAATTTTCACCTCTCTATTCGTGAGGTTTCTGACCTCTTGGCCACGGATTTTGAGGGGGGAATATTCTTTGCGTGTGTTTATGAAACTCATTTTTCTATAAGCTTCTGTAGATTTTAAAAACGTTACCCACATGGCCACATGTATATGTACACTAGTGAATCTACAGCTGCCACTCAACGGCGAATGGGTATGTTTAATGCAATGACTATTTGTCTTAGTTTATTGTATTAATTTAAAATGGGTATGTTTCTTCTCAGTTTTATGTTAGGGCCTGTGGTGTGGAAGGAATACTGTATCTGACAGAAACTGAGAGTCTAAAGAATATGATGCAAATATAAATATATAAATATTAAAATAATGCCAATTGACTTCTAAGATAATATGTTTCCACATCTATGTAAGTATTTCCAATTAAAAAAATGATTAATATCATTATTAGTCCTTACAACTTGATTAACTTTGGTTTTGGCCCCCTATAGCTTCATTAAGGAGCGGGCCCAAGTTAATGCTGTCTGCCAAGCGTAAGCACCAAAACCAAAACTCACCTAATTCTTGTACTTTTAATGAGTTTTGGTTTTGCTTCCTATTTTTGACAAATTTTAGTCTTGATCTCAGTTCTTATAAAACTATTGGAACAAAAAGCACAATCTGAAGCTATAGAGATGAAAACCAAAATCTGATCAAACTATAAAGACTAACAACAGTATTAACCTGATTAAAAATAATAAAAATATGTCACTTATCACACATAAAGTAGCAACAAAAACCTCTTGTTTATATAACATTCAGCATATTATATATTGAACATTAATTCAGAAGGAAAAATCAGAGGTTTGTCCAGATGAAGTTTTACAATAGGCAATAGCAGCCTGAATGGAGTTATCAGTACAAGTGAAAGAAAAGCCTTCATGAATGGGTGAGTTGTCACAAGAAGACACATTGGAACAACTTTTCCTCTTAGAACTACTTCTGCTTTTCTGGGCAATTCCAACAGCACTGAACATGCCTTTCAGTGCACCCAAATCTATCTCCACCACTGACCTGTTCCATGATGATCTTCTGCTGCTTCTGAAAGAGCCCTCATTGCTGTTGTTCAAATCCCAGTAGGGTTTGCTTAATCTTTTTGATGTTCTGTTTTCTTGTGAGCCTGATGAGGAGGGATTGACCACCATGTTCTTCTGATGATAGCATTGTAAAATGGTTCTGCAATATTTTCTGGTGTGTCCCTTATTATTATTATTATTGTTGTTGTGGTCTTGGCATGGTGGTCTTGTTAGCTTCATGAGGGATGATAACAGTGTTGATAGCTTTATGCCTCGAAACTTTATCAACATATTCATTATCATCCCTCCTCCATTTGTTCTTCTCATGCTTCCTTCTTTTGCTCTGCTGTTTTGCCTACACACACACAAGGATAATGAAAATTTTAGTCCCTCATGTTTGGCTCAATTATTGATTTGGTCCCTCAAGTTCCACTTTTATCTATTTAATCCTTTAGGCTACATGATGACGTTATGTCACGATGTCAATTTAGAACAATTGGTTGTTGACATTTTGGAGATTTTGTCAACAGTTCAAGCTATGCAAATCAGGAAAAAAAAAAATTAAGACCAAATTAAGGAGCTTATTGTGATTTTATAATTAAAAGTTAAAACTTTTACCACTTTTTTTTATGTTCAAAATTTAAACAAGCCCTATCTAACATAGACGCTAGTTCTGTAAGAGATAAGAAAAACAAAAGTATTATTTCAACAAACTTAGTAGAAGTCTACATAATTTATTCTTTATTTTCTAAGGATGTTTCAAGTGGTTAAAAATAGAAATTATTTTTGTAATTTTAATGAAGGGAATTGTTGTATCATGCTTTTTTTTTTGTGTGTTTTGAGGGGGAAAAAAAACTATTGCTTCTCTTTTGCCATAGTAATGGATGGCTTGAACTTTAAAACCCTGTCTACTTTTCATCCCATTTTTAAAACTCAAAAGGTCATATTCCTTCACGCCCTAAATATGATAGGGTCGAAAACAGTACTACCTCCTCCACTACTAATTAATATAAGAGATAGTTTGATATTTAATTTATTTTTAGATATACTTGAATATATTTTGTTTCTTATATTTATTTATTTTCTTAAGGTAAGGTTTCATTAAAGGGCAAGCTAATAATATTGTTAGTAATGATATTTTAGAGAAGACAATATATATTTATTACAAATAACTATTTTAACTAGTTTTTTTGATCTACTTAAATTAGTTAACTAGCTCTTATATTAAGGACTAAGAATAGTACTCCTCCGGTCCTTATTATAAGACCCCATTTGATTTTTTATTTGGTTCTAATTATAAGACCCCAATCCATTTTGTCTCTTATATTTATGCATTTTTTTTCAAGATAATCCTTCTAATAATGATAGTTTTAGCCAATATACTTAATTAGCAAGGATATTTTAGGAATGACAACACTTATTTACTATAAAGAACCAACTTAACTTACTTCCTTAATCTCCTCAAATAAGTCAATTGGGTCTTATAATTAGGACTGGAGGAGTATAATATAGTGAGTTAGGTGACTTATTTTGATTTTAGATATAATAAGATTCCAATTCACCCCGTTTCTAAAAATTTATAATTTTTATTTCAAAGTATTCACATTTGGTTGTAGATGTTAAGAAGTTTTTATTAAAGAATAGTTATATTGCAAATTAATGATTAAAAAAGTTAAAAAAATCAACATATATTTTACATAAATAATCAACTTAACTAATTTTTTTATATTACTATAAAAAGGTGCTTGTATTAGTTTTTTTAGAAGTGATTTATGATAGTCTTGACTGACTAAACTGCTTCTAAAATGCTGAATCAAATAACTCATCTAACCCTATAATCCCATATAAAGGAGGGGAGTGAGTATTACTTTTGGTCACTGAAATAATGATGGGTCAATGGCCTAGTTTTTTCACTTTCATTTTTGTTAAATTTATGCTACTTATTATTATTGGATATAAAAAAAGGGTACTGAAAAAAAGAAGCTGCAAAAATTGCGTACCTAGTACAGCAGTTGAAAGGCATGGCTGTTTGGAGAGTCACATGACTGTGATCATGATCTGGTGAACGATTTTCCCAGAAACCAGCAGCGTCTTTGAATCTGCCTTGATCATCGCTTGGATCTGAATCTGCTGAATCACTCTCTCTCACAGGATCAACACTGCTCTCAACTTTCTCAGAGCAATCGACAACAACATCGGGAAGCGCAATCGTCGATGAAATAGAAATGCGCAATTCATCATCGTACTCCTCACCACCTTCCCTCAACTTAAGCTCCTCCTTCTCGTCTTCTTCCTCGGAACTCACACATGTCGGAACCACCTCTGCACAAGATTCCAGCTCTATTTCTATGTACGAATCATCATTATTTTCTGCCAAACTGTCTTCCATGTGCAGGTCTAATTCCCTCCCCTCCTCCCTATGCTCCATCACCAACACCTTCAATTCCCTCCCAACTAGCCCTCTCTATACACACACACATATATAGAAATATGTATATGTACTGTTGAGCCACGGGATGCGATCTCCAGAAATTTGGATGATTGTTTTGTGGTAGATTTGAATTGAATATGATTTGATGCGGATTAATTAAATATTGTATGGTGATGGATGCGTTTCCCTAAAATCAGGTCTGGTAGTTTTGTTGTGGAGTGTGTAAAGAAGAGAATAGGATTGTAAAGAAACAAGAAAAAAGATACGGGTGGTGGTCGAATTTTCCAGGAAAGCAGCAAATGAAGGAACTGAACATACGTATACGTGGGAGTGAAACAGTGTTGGGTGATGAGTTTGACTGATGATTCTCTCGTGGATCGCGACGTGTCTCCTACTGCTTAATTAACGCTAACCCTTAATTAATCAATGCAAACTCACCCCCTTTTTGCTTTGCCCGCTGATTTGTATATACTTTGTCGGCCTGTTTCTTTGTTTTACTCTTCATCAGCATTCTTTAATCTCCCTAATTTAGCACCTTCTCTTACTTTTCAGGTACTTGATTTTTTTCATCATACATCCAATATCAAGATCTTATTTTCCTGGTGTTCTCAAAGTCTAGATGTCATTTTTTTTAAAAACTACATCCAGCATCTTAAGATGCAAAAAAAAAAAAAGAGACTTGTTGGATGCACTATAAAAAAAACATGTGCACATCTCTGACCTGGATTCAAATATTAATTCACCATGTTGTGTAGAACTAGCTTCTTCTATTAGATTTGGAGGGTGTTTGGATAGAAACTAAATTATGGTTTTAGAAGTGATTTTACAATATATGAAGTAAATAGATGGAGGAGTTTATCTCGATTTGATAAAAAAATACTTTTAAAAAGCATTTCTCCTCATTCCCAAACACCCTTTTAGAGCCTGTTTGAATAGCAGGCCAAACCATGGTTTAGGGAAAAAAATCACCCAAGCAGGCACAAATTATCTGAAACTATAGTTTGGGTCAAAACCACGGTTTCAGGAGAAGTGAATTCATTCTACTTCTGGTTCAAATTGGATAGTATGATTGTGTCTATTAGAGTAAATCTTAACAATAATATGACTTTAACACCCCTTAATTAATTTTTTATAAACATATTTAATCTTATATCTTATAAATAAATATACACATATTAATTATTTATTAATTATATTATCTCGATTTGCAGAAAAATGCTTTTAAAATGCATTTCTCCAGTTCTCTTCATTCCCAAACACCCCTTTAATCCCGTTTATTAGATGCAACTCTAGCTTTTTACCCATTATTTCCTACAATGTAATCATGGGCCACCACTTTGTCTTTGGACATGGGCCACATAACAAGTAATTAGGGCCCAAGGGAGGTTTAATCAAGCATTTCTTAAAGTCAGGGTATGGCCTGTCAAGACTTAAGGCCCATTTGGTGGGTAGGCAGGTTATTCTAAGTAATTAGAATGAAACGAAACACGGATATGCAAAATCTTGTATATGTTCGGAGGTTCATTTAAACTTACTACCCCTCATTTTAAATATAAGAACTAATTATAAAGTTTGTTTTGATTTTAAATATAAAAATTTAATTCACTTTATATAAGACTCAAGTTCACTTTAACTTCCAAATTTATATATATATTTAGATATTTTTATTAATTGCACATGTTAATAAGGTTTTCCAGTAGTTCTAGTATAAACGACTTTTTTGCCTTTTTGCCACATAATGTAAACTATTAAAGAATACATTTGACAAAGACTAACACATATCTTTCACAAATAACTAAATTATTCCTTAATCAATATAAATTAATTATTTAGTTTCTAGGTTAAGACTAGAGTAAATATTTGGTTTTGGGTTACAAACTAGAAAAACTGTTTTTTGACGGAACTAGGTAATAACCTGTCTCCGCCAAACATCCACAGGTGGCTACTTGTTGTATGATCTAATTTAAAATTTCAGCCCTTACCAATATTAGTTGTACTTAAATTTATGATATTACTCCCTCCGTTCCTTATTATAAGAGACATTTGATGCTTATAGTATGTTCCTATATATAAGAGACACTTACAAGTTGTCTCTACTTTTTTGTGTTGGTTTACTATTTTACCCATATTTATTATCTCCAACTCACACTCTCTCTCCCTCCTATTTCTCTTTCTTTTAATAATTTAATTATTCTCTCTCATGCTCTCTCTCCTTATTAATGGGGGCATTTTTGGAAAAAAAAATTATACTTTTTACATATTAATTGTTCTTAACTAATTTTAACTGTTTTTTTTATCAACGTATTTCGGTTATTTGTCTCTTATAATAAGGAACGGAGGGAGTAAAATCTAACCCGGTATGGCCAGTTTGATTAATAAACCAGTCTATTGGTTAGTCTAAATAAGAATTTCGGAGATTTTATTTTATTTTTTCTCCTTATTAAATTTGAACCTGCTCATTTCGAGTTAAAAAAAAAATAGCACTCTATCATTTTTCTGCTTTAATAACCCTGTCCAGTTGAATTACATGTGATTTATATATGAATATAATTTTTTCTTACTTTAAATATTATTCCTTTTGGGTTACATTTGAAAGTTTTGTACATCTTAATTAAATTATTTCATTTTAATCATAATCGGTCTATCTCGAATTAACTCTGATTTGAATTACTTATTGTCGAATCATTATTTTGACCGGTTCAATAACTAGTCAGAATTTACTACCTCCGGTCCTTATTATAAGACCCTGTTTGACTTTTTATTTGATCCTAATTATAAGACCCCAATCCATTTTGTCTCTTATATTTATGTATTTTTTTTCAAGATAATCCTTCTAATAATGATAGCTCTAGCCAATATACTTAATTAGCAAGGATATTTTAGGAATGACAACACTTATTTATTATAAATAACCAACTTAACTTACTTCTTTAATCTCTTCAAATAAGTTAACTGGATTTTATAATTAGGACCGGAGGTAGTATTTATGTCTTTTTTTTCCTGCCGGGGAATCCACCTCATCGGCACATGCAAGGTGGGATCACAAGTACTTATCATTGAGAGTTATTTCGGCAATCAATGCTTAATTTATGCTCATAACGTTTCAGCTTACACTTCCACTCTCTTTGCATAGGACCAGGCTTCTCCTTCCCGTCTTTTATTTTTTTTATAAAAAAGAGAAAATAACAGACAAATACCCTTGAAATTAGAAAATCACAAATCAGTAATTTAAAAATCTATAAAAAATATCAAATCGGTCCATGTGTCTAATTTAGAACTTTTTTGTATTTAATTTTTATCTGGGACATATATGTAATTTGCCCCTTTTTTATGGAAAATAAGCTTCAACAGATAAATTAATGTTCCAAAAATTGAAGGCAAACACTTTCTTTTACTTGATCCGAAAAAAAAAAGCTGTTTTTTTTTCAGCCAGAAAAAAAATTGTTTTTTGGGGCCAAAAAAAAAAACTTTGACAGAAAACTGTGGGAATTTGAGCTTTCTGAAAGGATGATGAGCTGTAGCTCTCATTTTCACAGGTGGATGCGGGATTTGAGGAGCCATCTTTACTGTGAAGTGGAAAGGGGAAAACTGGAAACTGCCATAGGAGTGATAATTGAAATCCAATCACACGATGACACGTGGAAATTACCTGGTTTACGGACTATATATTCCGCATTTGCCACTTTGGCGCTCAGTGGTAGTCACCCTCATCAACTCGATACCCGCTTCTCCTTTCCTTCCTCTTCCTCTGATCTGCCGCATCGCGCCGCCGACGCCGACTCCTCCATTGCGGTAGTCTCATTCTCAGGTTCTCGGTCTTTTCGTTTGGATCCCATTTTCTCATTGTTCCGATAGTCTAATCTGAGATACTCTCTGATTTCTGCTGCAATTTCTTCCTTCCTTTTTCTTGAACTTATCATAAATACTCGATCTTGTAGATTGTAGACATCTTAACCGGTTTCTATGTAAATCTTCTTCATTTATATCTCAGATCCCTATTCTTTATTTTCAAATATCGCGATGTTTTTTGAAGCATTGTTCTTTAAAGTTTGGGGTTTTTGAGGCAGTAAATTAGGGTTTGGTTTTCCCCTCTTTTTGCTGTTAGGTTTATTTCTTCGCCGGTTGGACCGTCTTGTGTTTTAATTTCTTTTGCAATTTCATGTCTTTTTTTTTGCTTTCGACTTTCCTTCAGACACGTATGGAGAACTAAACGAGCTGAACCGAATTGCTTTTATAGATTCTGAAAAGAAGCTGCATTTGCTATCACTTCTTTCGCGCTTATGGATTCTGGAGCTTGCAAGAATCTGGGCGTCAAAGGCAAGGACTCTTGTCTGAGGTCTTCACAGAAACTGGACGAGGATATTGTAGTTCTGGGAGCCAACAAAGATGTCTCTGAGCTGCCTGATGCTGCTGAATGCAACGGTTCTCTAGTGCCAATAACTCCAAATGCAGACAGAGAGAATGGGGATTTTCGCATTGATCTTCAATCACCCCTCACAGTGATGAAGAAACCATTTAAATTATCTGATATTGATTCTAACTGCAAAGAAAACGGCCGTAAGGTTGCTGCTCTTGTCGATAATAGTAGCCCTAAAACACCCGAGGATGGTGTTTTCGACCCCTTTGCTCCTGGCCCTGAAATTATGGCAAGGGCACCTCTGTGCAAAAAGTATGCTAATGATTTAAGGAGCTGTGTAGCCCGACGACTTAATTTTAACCCCTCATCAGATGCTGTTCAGCCCAAGAGTTCTTGCTTTGATGGAGAATCTCCTTCAGATCAAGAGATGTTTGAATCTGTGTATGAGAATCTCTTGGAAGTTATTTTATCAACCCAAGCTGAGGCTATGCTTGCTGAAATATCTGATGTAGTGTATGATTCGGAATATTGTAAAACACCTCCTTCAGCAATCCAGCTCAGTGGAATCGCTGATACCTGCCCAGGTGCACCTGTGAAACCAGGGAATAAACCAAGGATCATTCCAGTGGGGCTACGCAGGAAGCTTGAATTTTGATTCAAGAGAGTCCGATTTATATATATAAACAGAGAAAATGGCAGCTCAATCAGTGGTAATCAAGTCTTGAGCTGCTGTTTTTGAAATAGTTGTATCTGAGTTATGATTTGATATTTTGTATTTTTACATGGAGAAACTGCAGCTGACCAAGGTGATAGTGTAGAGGAAGCAGTAACGATGTATAGCTGATCGTTGACCTTTGTTTTTCTAACATTGAAGTTGTGCCCTGATTTTTCTCTAATAGATGATTTGTTGTGCTATCTAATGTTTCTTTGTTAAACCAAGTTACTGAGGTTATTTTTTATGTTGACTGGTACTTTGAAGGGTGTTTTCCCTCCTGTATCCATTTTCCAGATCCTGGTAGCTTACCAGAATTTGTTAGTCCTCATAATTTCATTTTTGTGGAGTCTTAGCTATTAGTAATTTGGCTTAAATGCTATCATGAGGAGAGTGGTCTCATGTCTTCTTGGTTTGAAACTTCTTTGGAGGAGGAAATAATTATATTCTGCGTGTTGACTCCATAAATTGAAACTTAAAAAAAAAAACGTGGGCAGGGCAAGAAACAATTTTTTTCCTTCCCCATTTTCTGATTTCTACAGAAAAACTCATTTCTTGGTTTGACAAACAGTTGATTTAGGTTATGTTTTCAATTTATCCCATCTGGCGGTTTATGTCAGACTAAGCAACACTCATGATTAACTAACAGATTGGCCAGAAGCTTTTGTACATGTTTGGCTAACGACTCTAAAATCACTTTTTCAAGCCAAACCAAAGGTTGTCTGATTTCATTCAAACACCGGAAAAAAAAATTAAAAAGGTAATTAATGAACTAAACCATGATTTGGAAGAGTTGAAAAAAAATCAGGGCTTGAAGAAAAGCCGGATTGATCAGCTTTTGAGAAAATTTATTCTCCAAAATTACTTTCCAATCCAAACGTGTAAACTGTTCTTGACCACCCAAGGGCAAACTAGAAAACAAGGGAACGAAGAGGGACTGATATTTGATAATCAGAAATTACAGACATGGTAAACTATCTCCCTCCCTCCCTCCCTCGCTCCCTCGGTCTGTAAAAGTATGTGTAGACCTCGACACTAGTACATATTCTATATGACAAATCGTGCAACTTCTTACTTACAACACAACAAAAAAGGCATAAAAAGCCCAAAAACAACCACATCCACCCTCTATAGAGAATCATCTACTATTATACAACCAATCCAAAAATTCTACCTTTCCATTCAAAACTTGGTCTTACTTTTGCAAGATTGGGATCGAATCTTCCTGTCGGAAATGTCAAGAGTGAACTGGCAGTCAGAAAGAGCAACAGCATGCTTTTTAATGAATCCAAGGAGGGTAACTCTCCCGGGAAGCCGAGTAGATGATTCCATTGACAGTTCCCCACCCAGCAAATCTCCCACGAAACTGGTAACATTCGATGCTAGTTTGTCGACCTGCAACGTAAGCCGGCTCGGAAGTACGGCCGACCCCTTCGCCGGAATCTCACCGGGAAAGATGTTGGTGTCTCCGATCTGATTACCCTCGTAATACAGAATGCTCGTGCCTTGTTCATGCTTGAAGCTGGCATGGTTTGGATTATGAACCATAAGACTGACATTAAGAGTGAGGTTGAGATGAATCTGAATGGCAGGGAAAGAAACACTAGGTGACACTCCATCCAGAGAAGCTGACACAAGTTGAACTGTTGGGTTCTTAGGCTTAAACACAGTTAAGGCCAGAACCAGAGCCACAATGAAGATCACTATCAGCAAAAGTAGCAGAATTCCGAGAACAAGGCAACACCTTCTTCTCTTCTTGACTCTGCTTTGTGAGATCATCATCTGGGCCTCGTTATTGTGTGTGGTTGTTGATTCTGTCATGGTGTTTTGAGTTCTGGTTTCGCCTGATTCAGAGTGAGAGAAAGAGAGATTTTTGAAGTTGAAAGATCTCAGAAAGTGGAGATTATAAGGCATTGGCTGTAATATTTATGTGGAGAGCAAGAGGATGGCTGGTAGTTGGCGGGTGAGGGTCCTGATCCCATTTAATGCCGCTCCGTGTCTCAACTGTTGCTTGTTATGACCCTTTTTTCCTCTTATTATTTAAGGGTTTTGTAAGATATGCCTCACCTAATAAATGTTGATGTATTGAAGCAACTGTCTGGTACTACTACTGTTTATGAGGTTGACTTCCAGATTTGATGTATTTTTTGTTCCGATGAATAGGTTGGCAAAAATATAAAAAAGCAAGAAGTAAGAAAAATGTGGAAAGTAGAAACTTACTCTCATTTTTTATGTCGTCTCAAGTGCATGGAAGCTTCCATTTTCAACTTTTAACATCGGTGCCAGAAAATATTAGATCTTGTGTCATGGAAAAGCTTGAGAAGAATCAGATTCTAAATATTTAAATGAAAATATAATCTTTTATCTTGTTTACCACTCTAGTCATTAATATAAATAACTTATAGCACATTCTTGTGTATCAAAAAATATATTAAATTATATTTTTTAAAATTTTATCCTTGTTAAAAAATTCTCTCTCTCTCTCTCTCTATGCATTTAGTTCCCATATGTTTGATTTCTTTTTTTGAGAATTAAATTAGGATACAATTATAAAATAAACATTAAATATATTAGTACAAACTCTATTAGTTAACTGCCTTATTAATACTAGTAACAAAAAAAGAAAGTTTGGTTTTTTGAACTTGTTCTAAATTGTAGCACTAGTAATTATTTTAATTTTCATCTTTGTCTTTAATTAAATAGTTTACCCTTCAACATATATACTGGCAAATTTAATTATCAAATGATGATGTCTTATTTATACCCTTATAAGTTGTTTGCACACTTGGTTTCGCAAAATCATGATTATGGGAGTACACAATTTAAATATATTATCTCTAATCTTAATTATAAAATCTTATTTATAATTTATAAATAAAATCTTATAATTGAGATATGAGGTAGTATAAGAGACAATTCGATTTTCTGAGAAGTTTATTACAAATTACAAGCCTATGTTACCTGAAGAATATGGATACAATTACACAATGACGAATCAATGATGGAGAGAGCATTGCAGGCAAAGGTTAAAACATTCTGTACGATTCTGTTATGGTACCCACAAGGACAACAACACTAAAATCTGGCACCTAGCTAGCCATAAAACCCCACCAGATGGAGCTATAACTATTTACTCCTAATCTTTTTTTGTAAGATTTTTTTAAATTAAATCATCTAAAATTAGTTTAAAATAATAAATATGTAAAAACTGAGTATTTTTTAAATATGTCTTTATTTAACAAGAGACTGAGAAAAAGATAAGGACAGAAAATAAAAAAATTAATTAGAGATAAAATTGAGAAAAATACATTTGATGTTTAAACAATTATAAGAAAGATCTTATTAAGAAAATCAAACTAATTTAAATTTTGAGATCTTATAAAAAGAATCGAGAGAATATTTATTTATATATTTGGTCTTAGTTCACCGTTCCTCTCTTACTCTCTAAAAAATGTATATATTGCAAATTTAGAGGGAGCACACACTAAGTATAAGATTACAAGAAGGATTAAACTTGTAACAGACGCCTTGATACTATTACACTAAAAATTCATTTGGCCTATAACTAATATGTGGGTTTGGATTTTAGATTTTCTGGTAATCATACATCGAATTTGTTTTTACCCACACCACAATTACACACGACAAACACATGAAGCAGCTAAAAACAATAGTCAGAGGAAACTTTAAAAAGCCAACAACTATACAACAAAAGGAATTGAGAGGCCGCCTAATATGGACAAAGTGGTGTAAATAAAAATTAAAAAAAAAGGCAACTGATAATTTCAATTCAATTAAAAATTTGATAGGGCTAGCCAAGTTTGTTAACTCTTTTAAATAAATAAAACATGAAAACACTTTAAAATTCTCTTATAAAAAGTTGAAGTAATAATAAGTAATAGTACTACTTCTTTTAGTTAAATTATACAAAACTTCTCTGATTTTGAATCAGTTGTATATAACCCCTCTAATATTTTAAATATTCTAAAATATTATAGGGGTTTATATAATTGGTCTCAAGTTCAGGAGGCTTTTATAGAATTATTAACTTACATTTCCAGGATGCTAATGTGTTTTTTATTTATTTGATGCAGTGATTTTTGTTAAGAAGATAACGAATTAACGGAAACTTAATAGTAAGGAGGTCATGATAAAAATAAATAAATAAAAGGCAAGGGTAGTTCAGTTTAAATTTTAAGATGTCACTGACTTTAAAGTTGGAGAGGTTTTATATAATTTAGCCACTTTTTCTTTTATAACTCACTCTTTTATTATTTTTCCCGTAAAGGATTAAACTCAAAATATCATGTTTAACTCTTTTTTTGGTTTTTGCCAACAAAATTTCATGCTTAACGAAAAGACTTAATAAAGCACTTGGCAATTAGCATCATTGGGTAAGAAGTACCGACAAGATAGTTTATACCCAAAAAATTATAATCAAGTCTTATAAAAAGAAAATTACAAAACAAGTCCTAGATTATTATTTCTCTCATAGGACTTGTCATTACAGACTGTTTAGGTTGCTATTAGGACTTTTTAGTAATTATTTCTCTTCTATGGGACTTGATTAAAATTCTCTCATAACATTATAACAAGCATGAAGGCAAACTCTTGAGGGATTAAATTAAATTGAAATGAAAATTTTATACACGTTGATTTTTTTTTTTTGTTTGGCCTCAAATAAACGTTGAATGTTAAAGCAAATAAGAGCCAGAAAGAATGCCTAGCTAATCCTACAAATAAGTACAATAGATGTTTCAATCAGATGAACAGGAAAAAAAAAAAAGAGGGTAGAAATTGAAGATCTAAGAGCACCGAATTAAGTTAGTTTAGTTTTGTAACGGCATTCTTTATGGCCTATGGTATTGTTGGAGATATCGATGGCAAAATCACAGGACGAAGTTGAAACCACATGAACATGAATTAACCCTAAGATGCTCACTTTCCCAGAAATCGTGATCCAAGTGCTCAGAGGCAACGAACCTGAGAAATAATCGGAGAGAAGATGAGAATTAGAGAGGAGGCGGTTCGCCATAATGGTGAGACTGACTTTGATGGTTTGGTTCCCGCCGGCGGTGATTTCGCCGGCAGGGATAGGAGCTTCTCCGACGAGCTGGCCTCTGTAATTGAGGAGCGCGTTGGAGTCGGAGTACTTGAAGCCGACGTGATTGGGGTTACTAATGGAGACTTCGATGCCGAGGGTGATGTTGAGATCTACGATGAGCTTGGCCACATCGAGACCGACATGCATCTCCTGAAGAGTTATGGAATCAACATTTTCGACCGGACGCTTTGGTTTGAACACCGTGAAGCCTAAAATCACGATGATTATGACGATTGCGATGACCAGAGCCGCTGTGACGGCAAGGCAGAGGGTCCGTTTGCGAGATGATTCTGCCTTCATTCTCCAAAACTGAATCTGGAAAATGGAGACAGATAAAGCGAAGGCGGCCTGGAGATTGCAATCAAGAGGAAGAAGACGAAGATGATGCGAAGAACGAAGAAGAGAAGAAAAAACAAGTTTTAAAGATTTGATAGAGAAGCTTGAGATTCGCAGTAACAGCTTCCCAGGACGCCACGCCGCGCGCGCATAACCGTATCAGCCTGTAATTACTTTTATTTTGTGTTTTTTTTAATACCTAGATTATTAATATACGTAACTTATTGTTAGCAACAGAAAATAAGTAAAATTACTTAAAAATGCCCTGTTACAAAATTTATCACCCTACCTTAAATTTGTTTAAGAATTTAAGTAATTATAACTGCAACCTATTTTTAGAAGAAACTACCTCTGGTCTTAATTATAAAAACTAGTTGACTAATTTGAGGAGATTAAGGAAATAATTTAAGTTAGTTATTTACAATAAATAGATGCTGTCTTTCCCAAAATATCCTTGTTAATTAAATGTATTGGCTAGAACTACCATTATTAGAAGGACTATTTCACAAAAAAATGCATAAATATATAAGACAAAGTGGATTGTGGTCTTATATTTATGATCAAAATAAAAATTAAATTAAATATTATATTAAGGACCTGAGGTAGTATAATTTTTCCAGCTATGTGTAATTTATATTCAATTATGCATAAAATGTAAGATATTTGTATATAGGTGAAAGTATATGGTACGCAAGGGAATATTGGGTATAGTCACTCAAATATCTAGGTCCTCATGGTATTTTTGGAAAACTTTTGTGGCGGGGGGATTTTTGAGCAATTTTTATGGGAAAAAAATATATTATTTACCTAACTTATTGCACTTTCCAGCTCTGTTAATAAGTGAAATCTTACCCAAAAAAAGTTAGTATTAATTAATATGCAGTTTTTCTACAGTGTTATTTTGCCAACCTGAGATTTTCACAGTTTAGCATATGAATTATAATTTGATCTTTCAGCGGAAAGTCTCATGATTTTCATTTTTGTTTAAAACTAAGGAGGTAAACTTTTAAAAATTATAAAAGTTTACTTGAAATAAATAGAAAACTATATGATCTCTTCCAAATTTTGTTTGTAGTTTCTGAGCTGTATAACATATTCTTCCGGTAAGATCTCATTAACCAATTTAAGTAGGTAAAACAATGTAGATGTAAGACCTAATTTTGTCTCACAAAATTTTGCTTGTAGTTTTTCTGCTATATAACATCCTAAAAATTTTATACTATTTCTGGTACTTAATGTAAGAGCTAGTTGGAGACTAAGTTTGGTCTTAAATATAATATATTTATCCACTTTTTCCCACAAATTTATTTTTTCTTCAAAACATACCTATTGATTGTATGTTATTATTATCAAATAATAGTTTCAATGCATACGATTAAAGACGGTACTTTAAGAAAGTCAATACGTATTTATTATAAATGATCAACTTAATTAATTTTTTTAATCTTTTCAAAGTAGTGTTTCTAACTCTTAATTATATTGAGAATATGATATTGTAGTTTTTTTAGTTGGTATTTATACATACATACATATTGTCATATTGACATGGACATTTCAAGTAATAAGCCATGTGATCCCACCACAAGTTGGGTGGAGTTAGGCATCACCCCCCAGAACAGAGCCATCACCAAGTTAGAAAATTTTGAAATGACATATTGATTAATGGCCTGAAAACTAGCAGAGAAAGAAATCTTCTGGTAAAATTTGATAACCTCTTATACATTGTAGCTTTTGTTTTTTTAATACAATAATTGAAGTGTCTTCTGAAAAAATAAAAAAATATAATGATCTCTCTTGGGCTATGATAATTTTAGATGTTTAGAAAAGATATTACTGTAATGTAATGATTGAGAGAAAATTATTGGACTGTTTACATGTTGTCACGATCACACGTCGTTCTCCAAATATGTCCAAAACCCAGAAAGGATCACAGCATCTGGTCCAAAATCATAACAGAGTCTGGAAAACTTCTCTTTATTATATCCCAATAATAATGCAAAGACAAGACAAAAACAAGACATGGCAATATATATATATATATATATATATATATTTGTATATACTAATCAGATAAGTTAGTTATTTTTAATAAAGGGAAAAAAACACATAGGTACCAAATTAAAAATGAAGAAAAAGTATAGGTACCTTCAATATGGTTTTCCCTTTAATAAATATATATTGTTTTTCTTAAAATATTCTTACTAATTATTAATATTGCTTAGACTATTATTTGATGAAACATTTAATATGTGTAACTACTATAATGACTACTTTAAGAAAAAAAATAGATAAATATAAGAGATAAAATAAATTGAGGTCTTATATTTAATTAAGATAAAATTGAATGTTAACTGAGGTTTTATATTAAGAAACAGATGTAGTACTACCTCCGATTCTAAATATAAGAGCTAGTTGACTAATTTGAGTAGATTAAGAAAACAAATTAAGTTAGTTATTTGTAATAAATAGGTGTTGTCTTTCTTAAAATATCCTTGCTAATTAAGTTTATTGGTTAGAACTATTGTTATTAGAAGGATTGTCTTAAAAAAAAAGAATGAACATGAGAGACAAAATGAATTAGTATCTTATATTTAAGATCAAAATAAAAATTAAACGATATCTTATATTAAAAATGAGAGGTAGTATATTGGTTTAATTGTGGTCAAACAATGATTCACAGATATCTCTCACATATGACTTCTGAGAGTGTGCGCGTTTGGACAGGCGTACAAGATATTGATCATGTTACGTTTTGATGTTTCGTGGATGCTAAGGTAATTGAAACCATGAATATGAGTAAGATATAATTAGTGATTATTTATTAATTGCAGTTATTCTGTCAGCTTTCACTCTATATGCCAAGGAAAGCAAAGCTTGCCAAATTAGAAAAGAGGGATTACTTTTCACGTCTTTGTAATTTAGTTTACACTTTATATCAAAATTTGAGTTTGAATTTGAATTCATTTTGATTCAACTTCTTATAAGAAAGTCTTAACCTATATAAATAATGCAGAGTTTTTAAGACTCGCATGACATCCATTTACTTGTGATGAATATTACTCTGTTGTTTGTTGTTTTGAATTAGATATCTTGTGGCGATTCATAGGCATCACTGCAATTTTCTTTATGGGATTTCGTAGGCCAATGTGATTTCTATACAAAAGTCTTTTGTCTCACTTCCCTAACTATAATGTTATTGCTCCCTCATTCATACCTTATATTTTTAACTTTGACTTGGCACACGGTTGTAAACTTTTTTCCAGTCAATAAACATCATATGTAAGTCTTTTCGTTTGCTCTAAAATTATTCCCCTTCATAAGAAGATTGCTTCTGTTGTAGCATATTATCTCATTTTATTTTTAACATAAAAACTAGTTAACTAATTTATGTAGATTAAAAAAAATAAAATAAAGCAGTTAATTATATTAAAAGGAAAAAAATAACATGATCTCTTTAAAATATTCTCGCACAACATTATATCATATCTCAATTTATAAGTTGCGTAATTTAGTTTGGGAGGAATTATAAATATAATCCTACTTTTTATTCTTAATATAATTGGATCTTGTATTAAGAATAGGAAGTGATAGAGAAAATAAATTAAGATATTATATATTTAAAATCATATTTTATCTTAAATTAACTTTTATATTAAGAATAAGAGGCAATGCCAACAAATTAAGTTCACATCTCTCGTTTATATTCACTATTTCTTTCCTCTTCTTGTCAAATGAACTCATGAGGCAGCACAAAACCACCTGAACACATGATGGGGGAAGAAATAAAGCCCATACTCATTTAATGGCTCTCTTCTCTTTGTGGCCATTTGAAAGGACTATATAAAGTTAACAAGTGATTTGGAAACACAAGCTAGAATCATTAATGAACAAACTGGTACATTACTCACTATCAAATCAAATCAAATCAAATAAAAAAATATTTAATTTTCTACATTTATATATGCACCCACATATTCAAACACCAGAAGCTGGTATTTTCTTTTCCAAATGATGAAATGGAGAGAGAAAGCAGAATGATGATGATGATTATTATTCAAAGGGAGGGGCTTTTCCTCTCCAAGGTTTGAGAATCTGAAAGGAACAAAGCAATGTCTCATCCACACACATGAGTGCTCCTGCGTTGTTGAACTCTCCACAGTAGTTTGGTGCAGAGAATATTGTCACTAACTGTCTCTCTGCAAAGAACTCATACCCATCCTCCACCACCTGTCAATATAATCACAAACCTTTTCTTTTAATTAATTATATTATTCCCAAAATCATACCAATTTGATTCTCTCTTATCATTGATTCAATTTCACCAGAAGGGTGTTGGCATTCATTTCAATCTTTAAACCATATCATCATTCATTTCAATCTTTAAACCATATCATCATCAACGAAGATGGACTATTTGAAAACAAATGACGACTATCACACGGTCTGCAAGCCTAATAAAGTTATGCCTAGCCCAACCCAAAATTGGGTATTTGTAAGTGTGGCCTAAAGCGGGACAAGGTTGGGTATTAGGCAAGGTATGCTGCTCTACCTAATCGGCTATGCTCAAACTATACAAATACTCCTCCGGTCTTTAATATATGATCTAATTATTAAGTTGATTTTGGTCCTAAATATAAGACCTATTTTTCATATTTATCAGTTTTTTCTAAATTACCCCTATCAATATCTCTCAATCACAATCAAGTAGAAGAGGGAGAGAGTATATTAAGAAATACGATTATGGTATTTAAAAAAAACATGTCATATTTTTTATAATTAACTAACTTACCTAAATTCTTTAATCTAATCAAATTAGTTAAATAGGTCTTATATTAAGGACCAAAGGAGTATATAGTTGTATTTAATATATATATATAATATGCATTATATATTCCAAAACTCAAATTGTTGATGGGCTTGATTATGGATGCGATATTAATACTCATTATGTTGTGTTTGACTATGTAATTATGTGCAGATATGGACTTATAGATATTGTTAAATCCTTCCAAATAAGTATGCTTAATGAGATTTAAACTTGTTTTATGCTGCTCAGGAGGATAAAACTGCTTACCATATTAAGCAATAACTAGTTGGTATACAATCATAAATATTAATGGGAGCATTTGTTTGTTAACTTAGTTGACTCATTGGAATCATGACATTCTGGGATCACTCAATATAATCATCCTGGAACTTCCTATGAATCGTCGTCGTTAAGGAGAAAGTAGACGAAAAAGGTACCTGGTGAGCCCGACATATGAGATCCAGATCGTTCTTCTTCAAGAACTCGGCAACTTTATCAGGTCCAAAAGTGAAGGATACTCCTCTGTCGTTCTCACCCCAACCTTTGATGTCTCTATCCGGATCGGCCCAAAGCAAATCGCACAACAAACCCTGATCCGGCACATCCACTGGCCTCTCTATATCCTTTATCTGATTCATGTTCTCCATCTCCGGCGACAGGCCGCCGTGCATGCATAGGATCTTGTCGTCGATCACCGCCGCCACAGGCAGGCAGTTGAAACAATCGGTGAAGATCTTCCAGAGTCGCACGCTGAATCTCCTCTTGCACTCGTCGTAGAATCCGTAGATTCTGTTGATGGAGGCGCATTCATGATTCCCTCGCAGAAGGAAAAAATTTTCCGGGAATTTGATCTTGTAGGCGAGAAGCAGACATATGGTTTCCACACTCTGTTTTCCTCTGTCGACGTAGTCTCCGAGGAAGAGGTAGTTCGATTGCGGCGGAAAACCTCCGTACTCGAACAATCGCAACAGATCTGGGTATTGTCCATGTATGTCACCTGAACATTCAAAATACTCAAAATTCCAGATTTTTTGAGGCATTTATAATGTAACAACAATTGATTTTAGATTGTTCTATGTGTGTGTTCTGTTTTAAGTGAGATCTTAAAATGTGTGAATTTGAGAAAAGAAGTACCACAAACATTGATGGGAGCTTCCAACTCAAGAAGGTTGGGTTGGCTGAGGAAGATTTCTTTAGCAGTGATGCAAAGGTTACGAATTTCTGATTCAATTAACTGAATCCTCTTGCCTCTGTTTTTTCTCGCTTCCAAAAGCCTCTCTATCAACCCATCCAATCCTTCCATCCCCTTTTTGTGATATCAAACTAAGAAAATGTATTTTATTGTAATCTCTATGTGTTGAAATGCATCCTGTGATGGTTAGCCAAACGGAGGGGGAATTGGAGAAGATCACAAAATGAGGAAGGAAGGAAGAAGAAAGAAGCAAAGAAGAAAGAGATTGATTTACTGGGTTTGGATGAGATAATACAGAATAGGTAGGATGATGATAGAATTATCCCAAAAGAATAGGAGACAAATATGGGAGATGATAATTTTGCAGTGTGAACTTTGACTCTGTTTTTCATGGCTGAAATGTGGAGGTCTAACATTTGCCAATGCTCAAGCCTAAAATTAGGAAGTCGACCAATTTGGTGCCTATTTATGAGAAGATGAAGCATGTACTTCAATCTTCAGTAGCAGAATAAACGGTATTTTATAATCATCAATAGCCATATCTATACAAGTTAATTCTTAATGGAAGTCGCACATTTCATTAGGATCCACAAATAGTGCAGCTTCCAATCTCAAATACCGCGCAATATGCGGTCCAAATTTTGGTTTTTAGCCAAAAAAAAAAAAAAGGAAGAAGCGATTTTGAAGAGAATAACCAATTCTTCAAATTACATGGGATGCACAAGAGGCTTGAAGCCTTGAATGTGATAGAATAGGATTACATGAGACAATAATTTAATTGGCAATGATGACATGATAACTTAAAAGAGATTGCAGTTTTTTGCTCATAATAATAATTTTATTTGCGCTTATAATCATTTAAATTAGCTAAACAGGGTTAAACTGGACCAAATAAAAAAAAATACAAATAAATTTTTACAATTAAGATTTTAGCTTATGAGAATCAATAGGTTGGATGAGTTCTTGGAGGACCTTTTTTAAAGTTGTTATTGATGAAGGAAATTCAGTAGATTAGTAGAATGTTTGACAGGTAGTTCAGAATTCCTCATGACCTAGAAGCTTTCGAGATGCCATACTTGGATGGAGAGTAAGCCAGTGCGATTATTTGGACCAAAAGTAGACACCCCTAGTGTCCTGATCCTCAACCCACTCAAATGAATATTGCTGATGCGCCTGAGCGGGACAGACTTAGCCTTTTCTTTTCCATACATAGGCTGAAATTTCATTAACTTGGTTTGAATGTAGGAAAGAACTCGGGCCACATTATATCACTTCTAAATCTTGATTTAGATTCACACATGCTCGAAATTGATGTTATTATAATATCAATCAATAATATGATAATGCAGGAAGATGTATAGAGATCGTCTTGCATGCTAGAAGGCCATAAAAAGTAACAAAACTTCGTATATTAAAAACCATCGGAGTCCGACAAAAAGAGCCGCATTACTAAGTGATCCTCGTTCACCAGCCCAGGATAATACAGACAATAACTTAAAAAGACAAAAACCCACATTGAAGTATAGTGGGGCAAGAATTGTCAATTATTCAATTAAAAGCTAAAACTAACTCGTTTCTGATAGTAAAAATTCTCAGATATTTTTACCCTAGTTGTCAACCACTTCTATGAGAGTTGGTTCATAGTCGCTTGGAGCCTCAAATCCATGGAGATTCATCACAGTGGCAGCAACATTAGCAAGCCCACCCTGGGGAAGATCTTGTCTGAACCTGACACCAGGTGACAGACCAGGACCTCCAATTGCAATAGGCACCTGGACAAGCACAGCAAAAAAGCACCCAAATTTAGAACAAACATGGACCTCAACATCCATCACAATAAATGCAACTATGCACTGAGGGGGAAAAAGGGTTGGGAAAGCCTCTGGATTCTGTCAAGTTGAGGCAGAATAATGATTATTATTTTAAACAAACTAAAAGTTCAGTCAATTAAACCAATCCAATTCACGCCAAAAAAGAATAAACAACACAAAGCTATTAAGAATGGGTTTTTATATTTAATTAGAGAAGAAATTTTGTGCACCAAAATATAAGGAGTTTTGATTATCCATATTGAATGAAAGGCTAAAATTTGATCAAAATGACTCGTTTTACTACTTAAAGAATTTGGACTCTACTGGGGACAGGGGGAAGCGTGCCACATATGCATGCACTGTTGTATTGGTAAAGACCACACTGTTAACAGGCCAATAAGCAAAGATGTCGGTGTTTCCACACTTTGCCAGAGCTATTAATATTAATCAACAGAACTGGTAGAAACTACAAAGGTCATCCATAAGCCGGTGAAGCAAATCACATTGTTAAGGTCCTGCAGGCAAGATCCATATCCTTATTACCAGAATTTATGAAAACTTACAGGCTGAAGAGTGTGGGATGTGAGAATTTGGATCTTTCCCTCCTTGTCAAGTTGAGGTTTTCCAGATTTATCCCTCTTCACCATGTCCTCAGCATTTCCATGGTCAGCAGTGACAACATAAATTCCACCCACTTGCTCTATCGCATCAAGGATCATCTGCAATTATCATATATGTTGGTTGAATCATATATAATAAAACAAATGCCAAAACAAACAATCGTGGGTTGCCATTGCTACATTACAAACTCCCCCTCCCCTCCCCCCAAACCGAATCCCACTACACATTTTAACAAACTGAAAACAATGGAAGCAGAACAAATGAAGTTAGATTATTGTTAAAGATGTTTTTTTGACCATGTAATGTTAAAGATGTTTCAGAATATACAAAATGTAACTGATAAACCGTCTAACACTGCCCGAAAAGCATGAGCTTCATATATGATGTCCATTTTCTTGTCCCTTTATTCTCAATAACTAGATTTTTTTCCCTCCACAATACACAGAAGAGATAATAACTTGAAAACTTCCTGGAAAATTACACACTTTTTAACAGTTAAACACTATCTAAATATGTGGAGAAATATTGAATGAGTGAATGAATAGAAATAAAGTTGCATGAAATCCCGTGAAAATGCAGAGATTTTTTTTTTTTTTGGGGAGGGCGGGAGCTGAAAGGAGCCATATTGTTTATTATTTATAAATAATACAGCCCCTATTAATTTGATATTTTATATTTGATTGATAACCCTAGCACCACAGTGAATTCTGAAATTCCACATAGATCAAAAAGCACATAATGTGCTATGCTGCAAAAACGTTCCAGATAAATTTGAAAAAGAAAGTTCATACCTTCACAGCCTCGTCAGCTGCCTTGCAAGCCACAACTGTTGCTTCAATGTCACCTGTATGCCCCACCATGTCACTATTTGGTAAATTAACACGTACCTGTGCAACATATAAAGCAAACAGGCATATGAAAGCTATTCCAACCAAACTATCGCTCTCGAATATTACCTGAATTAGTCTAAGTACCTGATCAAATTTTTTGCTTAGAATAGCATCCCTTGCCTTTTCAGCAATCTCCAACGCCTTCATTTTTGGTTGGACATTGAATGTGATCCCAGAGTCACTAGGAATTTCCACATATTCCTCCAACTCCGGGTTAAAATACCCAGAACGGTTTCCATTCCAGAAGAATGTCACATGTCCAAATTTGACAGTCTCACTATTTTTACAAAAAGAAAGAAAGAAAGAAAGAAATTAATTATGTTAATATAAGGCCTATCATATAATAGAAAATAAGTTCTAGAGATAGTTTCAACTTTTCATTAGGCTAAGCTAACTAAAAGTTAATAAATTAACATTTTGTCCATTGCATAGTTGTAATTTGTCACAATCAAGAATAGAATGAACATCTAGAAACATAAACAATTACAAATAAAATTTCAAAAGATATTGGAAGTTCTGCTGCAGATTAAACGGATGATAGCTTACCTGCAAGCAAAAGTCCGGACACCATTATGCACTAAATATTCACCAGAAGTCCTATCAATCTCTGGTGGAGAAACAAGGTAATGACTTGGAAGTTTCAATTCACCGTCATATTCAAGCATTCCAGCATAGTGGATTTTTGGGTAACGAACTCTATCAAATTTGTCAAAGTTTTCATATTCAAGAGCCTTAGCAATCATAACCATACGATCTGCACGAAAGTTGAAGGTAACAACAGCATCGCCATCAACTATAGGACCAACAGGCTTCCCATTCTCATCAACAATAACAAAAGGGGGTAAGTACTGATCATTGGCCTTTGGATCCTCCCTCAGTTTCTTGACAGCTTCAACAGGATTTGCAAATTTATGGGGTGCTTCACCAAGAACTTGGGCATCCCACCCTCGTTTCACCACATTCCAGTCATTCTGCACCCAAGATCAATATAAGAATACTATACCAGAAATATAAAAGATAATTGAGTTTCAACCAATCTTTTCAAATTTCAAATGTTTGTTGACAATAACCCACCAGTGAAAACAGCAAACAAATTTAAACTCTAATTTTCTGTTTAAACTGAATGCAAATCCTGATTCTCATTCATATTATTAAGATTCTTTAGAAGCTCTAGAGCTGTTTTAGAAGATTTTGAACAAAGATAAAGACTCATTATTCTCCATTAAAAGGGCCGTCTTGACAGTATGCATAAATATTCATCCCAGCAATGGAGGTCAACTAAAACTAAACTGCAATAGAGGAGTGACGCATACTAGTTATATTCCTTACCTCATAACGGTCCATTGTAACATACATGCGACCTCCTCCAGATGCAACCCTTGCATCAATACCTTTCTGGCGCAATGCTTCAAGATCTTTTTCGAGAGTTTCCACAAATCCCACGCTAGAGCCATCCAAAACATCACGGCCATCAGTGAGGATATGGACACGGATTCTTTTAGCGCCACGTTCACCAGCCCCTTTGAGCAACAACTGCAGAAAAACAGTTGGTAAGAGAAATAAATTTGACTCGTGAAAGAACAGAAGCTGTATCCGTAAACATACCTGTAATTGATCAAGTCGGGAATGAACTCCACCATCACTAAGTAACCCAATGAGGTGCAGTGTGCCAGTTTCAAAACATTCCTTTATGTACTTGAAACCTTCACCCTCAAAAATTTTTCCAGAGGCAAGAGCAATGTCAACAAGCTTCGCACTGCACATACGCAAGATATCGCCAATCTCAACTGATAAGCCAGTAATTAAAGATAAGCAAGAAAATCATAAGAACAAATAATGAAACTAGTGGGCAAATCCACATTATTTTAATAACTCAAGGAGGTTAACACGCAATAGTAAGTTCTAATACGTCTGAAGATGATATTAAAATTACAACATGCAGTTGTCCTCCAAATACACGAGAACATTAAAGTTTTGAAAAATGAGAAATGTGATCAGATGAAGACCACTTTTTTTAAGATAAATTTATTGGATCTTAAATGTATGCAGGCAAATGAAATATATATATATACACACATATAACCTATAAGAGGATGGAAGAAACAGTGCAGATCACGCAAACTGCAAATAAGATATATTGACAGGAGAACTCTCATAATACCAAACAATTTCAAGTCAAATACGATTGAATTCTTTTCTATCCAACAGCGTGAAGATAGAGTGGCCATGAAACAACGAATCTTAAAAATTAGAAATTAGTTCCGTTTATGCTAAATCGAGAGGATAGGTTAAGTTTACCCCTGAGCGAAAATACGTCCTGCTCCAAGAGCATTGTGACCGACTTCACTGTTACCCATATCATCCTCGGATGGAAGCCCTACTGCAGTTCCATGAGCTCTGACCAATCTCCATTTTTCAGGAGCGCCCTATATATCATTAATAAACAAATAGAACCCCGATGAATAAATTAACCGTTAGAATAAATAAAATTGATAAAGGAAAAATAACATAACTACAGAATATTGGAAGAGCATATAGATCAAGGTAGAAAAACAGATCGGAATACGCATACGTTTTTGAGGGAATCCATGGTAGGTGTTTCAGCTGTATGGATGCAGTTGTACTGATTTGGAGTGGCCTCGCCCCATCCATCGAGAACGACGACGGCTACGGGCTTGCCCTTAGGAAGCTTGGGATGATCGGGCAATTTCCATGAGAATCCTGAGCTTCCCATTTCCTTGATTAGGCTTCGCTGCCAGATTCAGATTGAAACAAATCCTTCAATATTCGATATCAACAACCAAAAAAATCATCGCAAGATATAACATGAGAAAAAGTGCAAAGCGAATACGTTAATCGAGGAACTTCAAGATCTGCGTGCAATGGACGAGACTGGAAGGTGGAGCTAACCCACGGCAGCCAACGGGAAAGTGTAACTGAAAGCTGCAACCCTTGAATCGTGATACGGTTGGCGTGCTTCGCCTGAACCAATATATAAATGCGAAAATGGGCAAAAACAAAGCTATTGCGCCCAAACCGCCAAAAAAAAAAAAACGCAAATTTTACCACATGAAAAATAATTTATTCATATATTATGTCTAAAAAATATATCAAATAAACTCAGACCTCAAATTTTGTCCAAAACAAAGTTAAAAATTCGCATAAAATAATTAACAAAAAAATATCTATCGCCCGGGGGGGGGATAAAACTCAAGGCGAATATGATTGCGGATTTAAAAAGTAATTTAAGCATATAAATTGATGGGAAAATGACAGATAAAGAAGGCTGAAATAATAAAATGCCAGAATGGGAAGCTAAGCAAATGTATTACCAGATAGGGAAGTGTTGCCTGATTTGGGATTATGCAAATGTTGCACAATTACAAAACAGCCCCTCATATGCAAACCGAAAAAGTGACCGGTGGAAGTGTGGAAGTTGTGGCGGGAGCTGGAGGAAAAAGTTGGGAGGGACCACGAACGTGGGAGCATGAACGCGCGAAGCAACAACTGAACGACGGAAGCGAGGTTAGTATCCAGTGACTATATTGTTCGCCTGTGTCTTTTGTCCCTCTCCTTTATGCGCCGGTTGATTTTCCTCTTCCCGTTGGATGGCAATGTCGTCGATGTGGGGATGGTTTTGAGGTGGAGAGGGTGGCGAAGCATGGAGACGGCGTGGGTATATAGAAAGTGTGGGGGGAAGGACGGTGATCAGAGGGTGAATGCAGGGGGAAGGAAAAACACTGAGGGAGAGGGGTTTGATGGCGTCACAAGTGGGTTAGAGTGATTAGTGTCAGATAAATGGACAATGTTGGAGGGAGATTCGAATAATGGAGTGGATTGATTCTGAGAAAACGAAGCATTAGTGTGGACAGGAAAGAAATGATTGTTTTGTTGCAAATTATAAGCATGAATGTGTCAAACCCTAAGTTGGTCGTGTAAGTTGATGATGATGGTATTAAGTCATATAATCATTCGACTTCTGTTATGTTATCAGTGCAGGTAATGAAGATAAATGAATTTCGCAGCTGGGTCATCTTGTGGGAAGGAGCTGTTCTGTTATTTTCATGTGGGGGGGAAATTTGTGACAAATGGTGAAGGTGAAGTGAGATATAATGGAGGTGGCGTGAGGTTAAGAAGCATTAAGGATGGGCTGACACTTGATGAATTGAGGCTAATGATATCTGAGTGGATTGGTGGCGATGGAAGAAATTATGACATTAAGTACACAGTGGCCTTTGATGAGAAGACATTGATTGACCTTCATGACAATGCTGAAATGTATAACCTCTTTCAATACAATGGGAACAGCGGTCATGTGTATGTCGCCGAAAAAAGACAAGTGGGTCCCCAACCAAGGGACAATGTAGAAATGTAAGTGGAGTTTGTCCTAACTATTTGTTGTCATTTATGAATTTCTTCTTGTCATTTGTGTTAACGAGTCTTGTCATTATGAATGCAGAACAGAGAGATTCATGGGCATGTCACAGCAAACTGAACTGGATGCGTCTCCCATTAGTTTGTGTTGTGATTATGGCTGGCTCAGTGAAGAAAATGCTCGTGAATGTGACAATGATGAAATAAGTGGGCCCCCTAATGTGGATAAATCTATCGGAGCTGAAGATACGGATGGTAGTGAGATGGTTCATGCGGAATGGAGGGGACTTTTAACAGGAGTGGGCCAACGTTTTCCTAGTGCAGATGTATTTCGGGTGTCTGTATACAAGTTTGCACTTGCAAACAAGTTTGTGGCCAAGTATATGAGGAATAGCAAGGAATTCATGTCGATAAGGTGTAAAGTTGAGGGTTGTCCATGGAAGCTATGTGCAAATCATGTGGGGAAGAGTTGTGATGTGCTACGAGTGACGACATTTATAAACCGGCATGTTCATTCTGCCCAAGATAGCTTGGACGTGATGCATAGTGGAAGAGCTAGTTTGAACTCATCAATAATAATTGATGAGATGAGGGATCATGCAGACAAGCGCACTTCTGAGATAAGGAAGAGGTTGAAACGAGAGTATGGGATTGATCTAACATATAAACAGGCTTATAGAGCAAGAGAGAAGTCACTGGAAGACATATATGGCAGGCCGAACAATCATACATGCTCATACCATGGCTATGCGAAAGGATAAAGGAAACAGATGAAAAATCAGTGGCTGAATGGACTGCTATTGGGAACCGGTTTGAGCGTGTTTTCATTGCTTACGGGGCATGCATTGAGGGTTTCCTGGGTGGCGCGAGGCATATTATGTATGTTGATGGAACTCACTTAAGCGGACCATACAAGGGGACAATGTTGTCAGCTTCAGCTTATGATGCAGATAACGAGCTGCTGCCATTTGCAATTGCAATTGTGAAGGGAGAAACACTAGATGACTGGACGTGGTTTTTCTATATGATAAAAAAAATCCTGGGTTCTGTGGAAGTAACGATTGTATCAGATCGACACAATGCTATCATCGGAGGAGTGGCATCAATCTTTGGGGGTCAAAGGCATGCCTTTTGTTATAGACACATCAAGGAGAATTTTAGTTCAGAAGTTATGAAAATGAATAAGGGGCAAACAAGGACAAATGGCCGATCAAAGGAGGATGCACTATATTTATTGGATAAAATTGCATACGCAAGGACGGATGAGAAATTTGAGGCAGCAATGGATGACATGAGATCCTTTTCTCCAAGGCTATTTGATTGGCTTATTCATCATGGGGATGTAGATAGGTGGGCTAAAAGTAGGTTCCCATATAAAAGATGGGACAATATTACAACCAATATAGCAGAATCATTCAATGCATGGATGGTGAATGAGAGAAAGCATACTGTACCCCAATTGATCTATGAGCACCGAGATAAAGTTGCAAGAAAGCTGCATGCCTCCTATGTGGGTATGACCAAATGGAAGAATTGCGTTGGTCCAAATATAGAGAGTAAGGTGCTGGATATGGTGGCTGGGTCTGACCATATGTATGCTGAAAATTATGGTGGGGGAAGAGTGAAGGTGACAACATCACGTGGAGACCATCGGGTTGATCTTGGACTACACCAATGCAGTTGCAGATCTTGGCAAATGACGGGGATCCCTTGTTCCCATGCTTGTGCTGCCATCAAGATTGTGCACGGCAATGTTTATGATTATATTGATAATTGCTATAAAAAGTCATCACAAGAAAAGATCTATGCTCGCAGTATGATTCCTGTGGTAACAACAGACATGCCTCACCCAAATGACTACTATAGAATAGAAAATGTCAGTGAGCAAGTTTTCTTGCTACCTCCCATGACATCCCGACCACCAGGAAGGCCAAAAGTAAACAGGGATGAATCACAGTTCCAGAACAAACGGATATACCACTGTGGAAGATGCCACCAGCCTGGACACACAAGGAGGAATTGCAGAAATCCTAACCCATCATGAAGTTTCGAGTACAGTGGGGATGGGTCATTTTTTGGTGTACATAGTTGTATGCTCCGCCCTTGTCAACTTTTTTGGGACTGGGGTTGTAGTTAGGAGCTAGGTGGAGACATTTTTTTGTAAGTAAGCTGATAGTTATTTCAGTGATAACGGAGCATTAAGTGTGGCTAGTATCTTAATGTCCACTTGTTGAATACATGAAAGGAAGTTACTGTTATGGGGATGTTAGCTTTTGTTAATGGCGCATTACTTGTTGTCATTTTTAAATTTGTTCTGGTCATTGGCAGTGATGCTATCAGCATAAGCTGACAGCCGTGCTGAACTGATGTTGTAAAATCAGACCAGGTGATCCTTGTCATTATCGCTGTCATATTCGCTTCACTTCGTGTCATTTTTAAATTTGTTCTGGTCATTGGCAGTGATGCTATCAGCATAAGCTGACAGCCGTGCTGAACTGATGTTGTAAAATCAGACCAGGTGATCCTTGTCATTATCGCTGTCATATTCGCTTCACTTCGTGTCATTTTTAAATTTGTTCTGGTCATTGGCAGTGATGCTATCAGCATAAGCTGACAGCCGTGCTGAACTGATGTTGTAAAATCAGACCAGGTGATCCTTGTCATTATCGCTGTCATATTCGCTTCACTTCGTGTCATTTTTAAATTTGTTCTGGTCATTGGCAGTGATGCTATCAGCATAAGCTGACAGCCGTGCTGAACTGATGTTGTAAAATCAGACCAGGTGATCCTTGTCATTATCGCTGTCATATTCGCTTCACTTCGTATCATTTTTAAATTTGTTCTGGTCATTTTCTGTTGGATACCAACAGGATATATTGAAGTAAAATTTAGTGACCTGAACAAAAAATGAAAACCAATAGCACATGTCCAATGGGGTTGTTGTCATCATCTGTTTTTGTGTGGTTAAAACCAGATTCATTCATGTCACTGGGGAATAAATTGGCATCATGGTTCTCAACTATCATACATTTATGGACACCAATCTTGTTAACCATAACAATACACAGTAAATTTTTGGTCAGCCTACAATGCACATTACATACAGCAATCTAACAGAGGACAAGTGAATTATGACCCTAACATCGAGACACCTAAGACCGACGCCTTTTCTTGGACTTTGTGCTCTTGGTTGGTTGTGGTCGTCGAATAAGGGCCAATGCCTCGTCACGTTTTTCATTCTGTTCATGATTGACCAACCACCATGTCAGGTCACGACGAAAGCCAGCAACTTCTTCCTCTGTGTAGGTAAGGGTCACACCAGGTTCCCATCTTCTCAGCCACATCATGCAGTGCACCCCACAATCCCTCCTGTGGACGCAACAATATCAGCACAGTTAGTTAACACATCTGACATGTGCATTTACCCCACAGAAATCGAATTTGACAAAACTGACAGGTTATTCTGCTGGGGAACTGCTGCAAATATCATGGGAGACATTGGCTTTTTCCCAACCAATCCTGGCTTGACCAAGTCCAGTATAATATTGAGCCTCTTCCTCTGCAACAACATTCAGGACCAACATAGAAAGTTTAATGATTTTCCAAGTTCAAAAACTAGGGTAAAGATAATGAGTTTTTTCTTACACAATCATCCACAGCCATTTCCACTGGGTCTTTGATGACAACCTTCTTCTTCTGCTTTCTGTCCTTGGTTCCGAAATGGTTCCTCATGGAGTCTATTACGTGGAAATCCAATGTGCTAGGCTGAATGGCAACGCAAAACCAGTGTTGGCCAACAAGAGCAGGACCAATTATGAAATCACATTCAGCTAAGTTGTAGCCAACGAACTCAGGAAGAAAGAGCTTCTTATATTTTTGGGCTTTCCAGGTTGGATCATGTGCCATCATGTTCTGCATGACATGAAATTGTTAATCCATTAACAGAGAACAAGTCATTTCCAATTCAATTGCTGTCATTGGTATTTGCATTTGGAATTATGCAACCTCACCATGAAATCAACATCGAAAATGTGCCTCTTCCCTGGCCCCAACTCTGCCTTCATGTCCTCCATCACTGCCTTGCACACCAAATTAAGCACCTACAGAACACAAGTGAAAACGTCATTCTGGTACAATAATCTCACCAAACATTATCAAACATAATCGTGGGTGCAGGGACAGAGCATTCTAAATACCCTGTTATTTACTCTGTTCACTCCACCCAGGGAAAACAGCTGTTGTCGGTCTATATCTTCATCAAACATTTTGATGACAGTCCTGCAAACATTGTCAGATGTCAGTGACAGAAAGTATGGTGTTGGGGACATCAATACTTGTCATTCCCATGTATGTTATTGTCATTTTCAATCCTATTGCTGTCATTTTCAGGGCACACTGTGTCATTTAAAAACAAAACACTAGCTACGGATATACTTACATATTCCCCTCTTCCTCTCCCTTGGGTCTACGGGATATTAAAGTGAAAAAGATGTCACTTTCCTCCTTTGGCCTCTTCGTCCTCGGAGCTGCCTTGAATTCTATCCACGGAGATTTAATTGTGGAACTCTTTGCCCTTGTTGACCTCCTAAGGTCAATCGATTTTTCAGGCCCTCCTTCCTCCCCACTGTCACTGCTCACCCATTCTCGATCCAACAGCAAAGGAACATTGGTAGGGGTCATTGTCAGTACATGTGTAGCTTCCTCCCCCTCATCATCTGAATCCCGAACCTCCTTATCATCATCTTCGGCCTCCTCAACCACATAATCATGACTGACTTCCATGTCATCATGGTCATCTTCCTCCTCATCAACCACATGACCTCCTTCCCTGTCATCATGGTCATCTTCCTCCTCATCCTCGTCGTCGTCGTCATCACCTCCATGACCATCACGGTCACCCTCTTCTTCCACCTCCTCAACCATGTAATCATCACTGACTTCCCTGTCATGAAGGTCATGTTGTTCCTCATCCTCATCCTTCTCATCATCTCCTTTGCTGGTTTCATCCTCATCAAGTTCCTCATCTGCACTTCCCGCTGCAACCTCTCTTGCAATCTCCTCCACCACTCGGTCAACATCATCAGCTTCTTCAGCATCGTTACCAGCTGCATCACCAACTGTTTCAACCCCTTCTTTAGCAGTGGCATTCTCATTCCCCATCCCCTTAACTTTGGCGTTCAATCCAATCTGCAATTTGAGTAGCTCATCATCAAGAGCCTTCATTAACGTCCTCTGGCTTTCTTCAAGCTTCTTCACAAAACGAGCCCTCAACTCCTTCAATGCCTGCATACACAGTAAATGAAGATATCAAAAAAATTGTTCACTGTTATCAAATGCCAGTATCTCACTGGTCATTTCTAAATAAAGTCTTGTCATCTCAAGTATCAACCTTGCTAATAGACTGACTTAAACTCAGGTCACGTATATTTTCTAAGTTCCCACATACCGGATCTAAAGACTGCAAAATTGAACTGTCCTCATGTCCTGCTGAGTATACCTCGCTGCCACTGCTTCCATGCAATATTCCCATGCTGCTGCCTCTCTCTTTCTCCACCCTCTCCTTTATCTTCTCCTCGGTCCAATATTCAATGGCGCTTGTTGAACCCCGGTCAACAGACAATCCCAGCGGGAAACGCTCAACAAAATACAGCTGCAAAACCAAATAAAGATAGGTCACACTTCTGCAACAATAACAAAAGACAAAAATATAGTGAACCATAAGAAAAATATTGACTTACCAGCAGCAAATAAAGACACCCTCCAACATTGCAGGTTCCTTTCTTCTTCTTCTTTGTCATCTTCACAAAGTCTCCCATTTCCTTCCACAGGTTCTTGATTATGTACGTTGACCAATCATATTTCCAAAACCCATTCATCGTGTGACGCATCACTTTCAACAAACGTATATGTACAGTTGTGCTTGACCCAGGACATAGAAAAGCTCCAACTGTATAAAGCATAAATAGGAACTCAAAATTGTCGCTTTCTTCCCCAGATAATATCCTCTTCAGTATCTGGGTAAATGGAACCTTCCAATAAGTGTCCTTCAACCTCTTGTATTCCGGGTCATCCTCACTAACATCAGATTTCACTTCCTCCCCACTGTCAGGTACACCTAGAAACTCATGCGCATCTTTTGCCTCAATTGCCTGCCCTTGCCCTCTAATGGTCAAAAAATGCGTTGGTGGGTCATAGCATCTCAACAATGACACAAGTAGATCACGTGGAAGTTGCTTCACATTCACATTAAGCAAGTTCCCAAATCCCATCCTCTGAACTTTCTGCCTCAACCGCCTGTTCTTCTTCACATATTCAGCCAATGATAGAAATCCGGGCAATGAGCACCGGGTGTACAAGGGAACATCATACTTCTTCTTCTCACCTTTCTGTGGCTTCGTTTTCCTTGCCCTCTCATTATACCTATCTTTCTCTTCTTCACTCAGGGCCCTCCATGCCTTCCCCACTTCAATTTTTTCTTCTCTTGCGTTTTTACACTTCTCACCTCGTTTAGCCATATACTCCCTTCTGAACAACACAAGCCCACTGTGGACTCCTTTGCTTGTGGACCCTTCCCCTTCTTCCAACACCATCTCGTATAGTTCTGCAAAGTCATCAAGGTACCATCATTAAATCATAATTTTAATACATTTACTACACATCTAGTTCTTTCCAGATTCGTTATGGTCATTTCCAATTAATTCATTGTCATTTACAATATGGCCATTACAGAGTGACAGTAAGGATGCTGGTATGAATATGGTCGTTTCCAGTTAATTTATTGTCATTACCAATATGCCCATTATAGACTAACAGTTAGGTCAGTACTATGAATATGGTCATTTCCAATTAATTCATTGTCATTTACAATATGGCCATTACAGAGTGACAGTAAGGATGCCGGTATGAATATGGTCGTTTCCAGTTAACTTATTGTCATTACCAATATGCCCATTACAGACTAACAGTTAGGTCATTAATATGAATATGGTCATTCCCACTTAATTCATTGTCATTACCAACATGGCCATTACAGTCTGACAGTAAGGTCATTACTATGAATATGGTCATTTCAAGTTCCTTCATAGTCATTTACCAGTTTGGTATTGTCATTTCCAGTTTATTCATATAATCTTTCCACTCATTCAGACAGTAAGGTCATTACTATGAATATGGTCATTTTAGGTTCGATCATAGTCATTTACCAGTATGTTATTGTCATTTCCAGTTGTTCATATCATTTTTCCAGTCAATCAGACAATTTTCCTACTGATTTCAAAACCCATTTTTCCAGTTCTCAACTACGTTATTAAAAACAGAATAGCTTGCCATAGCGACTCAGCATAAACCCTTAATCGCCATTCCTGTCATTCACAAACTTCATCGCGTCATATCTAAATATTGCCCTATCATTGATTCCCAGACTCACCCAGAAACGTCGACCACAGCACGAAACTTAAATGCCTGAACTTACCTCACTGAAATGCTGTTGATGCTTGTTAACTGCAATGGTGAATCACCGTGCGCCAACCTTCGTCTTTCCACACAATCAGTCAGACGCGACCACGTTCGCCCTTCGAACAGCACGCCCTTCCACTTCCAACTCCTCTGCTCTCTTACGCACACACTATTTCGGGGTCCTCAACTGTCCAGCTTGCCGGCGTTTTTAGGGCAACAATGGGGATGGTGGAAGCGAGAAACCGGGAAGCACGACGGTCAGTGCAGGAGTGTTCGCGCGCGCCTTCTCTCTCTCCGCTTTCAAACGCTGACTGACAGGGGCTGTTTTGTAATTGTGCAACATTTGCATAATCCCAAATCAGGCAACACTTCCCTATCTGGTAATACATTTGCTTAGCTTCCCATTCTGGCATTTTATTATTTCAGCCTTCTTTATCTGTCATTTTCCCTAAATTGATAGTTATATTATTATTTTTTTAAAAATAAAATTTATTCTCCAATAGTGAGAAAAACTAGGAAACATCAACCGAATCGAAAAAGAAGGAATATTTCTTATTTTAAAATAAATATCAAACCTGGCTTGAATTTCAAATTTTGTGACCCATTTTTCACGCTAAAAAGTTGAAATTTTAATGCTAAACTAAATTTTGTTTCCTTTTCGTTGAACCGGATTATTTTTTTAAACTTTTGGAGTGGTGGTATTGACTATTGAGCCAACGATCAGGTTTTAAGAAACTTGCTTTTGAGAATATTTAATAAAATTGGGATGATAAAGCAAAAAATTAACATGACCTTAGGCGAAAATGACACATATAAATTAAGAAATTTCAAGAAAATATAATGTAGATAAGTAATAATATTTTATACTGTTATTTGGAATTTAATTTTAGGTATCGGAATATTCCAATTCTAATAAACACCGTCGTCATAAATATATTAATAAATAATAAATACTACTTCCAGTTCTTAATATAAAAAACTAGTTGACTAACTTGAGTATATTAAGAAAACTAGTTAAGTTAATTATTTGTAATAAATATGTGGTGTCTTTCCTAAAATATCCTTACTAATCAAATATATTGGCTAAAACTACTATTATTGCAAGAATTACCTTGAAAAAAAATAGACAAATATGCTTTATCTACTAAAGTAGATTGGAAGTCTTATATTTAGGATCAAAATAAAAGTCGAATGAACTTTTATATTAAGGACTTGAGGTAGTAATATAAATAGGAAAAATTGATCATTTAGCCTCTATAATTTTGACTCAATTATAATTTAATACTTGAACCTTTTTTTTTTCTGGTCAGATAATACTTGAATTTTAATTTAACATAACTCAATTCTTATAATTTTGATTCAATTGAAACTTAATTTGGTTTCTATAATTTTAGTTATTTAAAATGTTGATCCCTATATTTTAGAAATTAAATTATAAGGGTTAAAGTTTTTTCAAAACTCAGGAGCTAATTAATGTTATTTTCAAATGGCTAAAATTACAGGAACTAAGCTTTTTGAATAAAAAATTTATAGATTAAATTTCAACCAAGTCAAAACAAAAACTGTACGAATTGATTTTTAATACTTGAACGTCACGAATTGAGTCACAATCAAAACAAATCTATGAAAACCATATGATTAAATTATTCCTAAAATTTATACATATACTATGTGACACAATATATATATATATATATATATATATATATATATATATAAACCTAATGTCCAAGTTGCAAGACACATTAGCAAATTCAAAGTCAAAAAGGAACAAAGTTGCCTGACAAATGCTAGAAGTGTCAATGCAAGTGTTCTAGAGGCATGGAAAAGGAACCGGAGGCTCCTCCAAAACAAGGCGGGTTCTAACCCGTCCGATTAAGTTGGGTGTATATGGTACGCTCAACACTTGTCGCTTGGCACCTTAGAAGAGTGGAGAATTATATAAAACCAACCGCCATTATATCTCACCTGTAAAACAATGCTCTTCTTTAATATTTCATGACATTACACTAACTTTCTTTAATAATATGCCACGTCAATGTCCAGAAATAATACTGTAATATGCATTATTCTTAGTTAAACTGAGAGTTGATTTTGATCCTAAATGCTACTGTTGGTGTGTAATACGAAAATTAGATAAGTAATTTGAAGAAATTAAGGAATTTAGTTAAATTAGTTATTTGTCACAAATGTATGTTGATTTTCCTAAAGTATCCTCTTCAATCATGTATATTAGGTAATTGGAATTATTCCTTAACAAAAACTCCTTACGAAAAAGGAATATTTTTTAAAAAAATAAAAAACAAAATAGATTGAGGTCTTATATTTGAAAGTTAGAACCAAATCTAACCCCTAACTAACTTTTGTATAAGACTTCAATACATTTTATTTCTTAAATTTATAATTTTTTTCGTCTAACGTATTTCTATTGATTATCTAGAGTTTTCATTTAGGAATAATTTCAATATATATGATTAAATAACTAACTTAACTAATTTTCTCAATATTCCTAAATTAATTATTTAAACTCTTACATTAAGGACATGAGGTAATAGGTCTATCACATCTTTAAAAGATTCATAAACTACATGCATGTCTGATTTCACTTTAAGAACCATCCAATAACACAAAGCCAAACATACCTTAAGATTAATGCGTAACTTAGAACTGCTTTTTAATCTGTGCACCTATTGGATCTTTTTAAATTGTGATCCTAATTCATCGTCTAATCCTGCGTCTGCCAATGCCTCATTTCAGTAATAATATTTGCCAATGATTTATTATTAATTCGTTTTTTTTATCAAATTTATAGTTTGTATTGAGTATGATATAAATTTTCTTATGAAATAAAAAGGGTTAATATAATCTTTTAGTCCTTTAAGATAAATTTAAGAAACTAAAAATTATATCAATCTTAAATAAAATAATAGAAGGTTCCTGTTAAGAGATTATAGCCTAAGTTACAAGTAAAATTGAATTCGGCTCCTTTTATTTATAAGAAACCTCTTACTTCATTAGGCTACACGTAACTTTACTAGCACACACCCAACTGAATTCGAGACTTTTACATGTGGTAGGGTTAGACTAACTAATTCATATACGATTTTAATCAATTCATATAAGTTCTTACCCAATTAATACCAATTTAATATCTCCAACAGTTACGGCGGCCCCATGAAATGGACAACTGAACAAGAATAATTAAAAAAAAAGAAAAGAAAAGAAAAGAAAGGGAGACTCAAGTTTCAAAACAAGAATAAGGAATAAGAATAAAAAAATGGGACGCCAAATTCCAGAGATATCTTCGCACTTCTGGGTTAAACCGGGGGGCATCAAAAAATTAAATAATTAAACAACAACAATAATAATTATAATAAGAGTAAAATACTCTGATTATCCTTTTAGTTTGTATCAATTACACAGACTTCCCCTCTATTTTAAAAACATACAATTTAGTCCAATTAGTTAACACAATTAGGAATATTCTAAAAATATTATTTTGAACTGAAATTTATATTAAAATAAAATTTATTTACTAGTTTATTCCTCATTCTAATAAATTTCTAAATTATATCTTTATAGTTATATCAATTTCATTCAGTTAAGACAAACGTAAAAGATTTGATTAAAAATTTAACTAATTTCATAAAATTTGATGATTTAAAGTAAACTATGAAAAATTATAAAATCTTATGATTTAGATCAAAATTAATAAATTTTATAACATATTATAAGTTTTAAAGATAATTATTTTTTGATTTTATAAAAATATTTTTTAGAAAATATAAATGTCAAAATAATTATTAATTTAAAAAGGGTATTTTAGTTAAAAAATAATTTAAAATTAAACTTAATGGTCAACTAACAATTTGGGTATATAGAAATAAAATTTTAAATATAAAAGGGACGTTTGTATAACATATGTTTCAATTATAAAGGAGATTTATATATATTTAGAAAATAAATAACAGATTTTTATAATTAAGATAAAATATGAGAGTAGTCAGTATATTTTACTCTCATAAAAAAACAAAGGGCGGTAAAAGAAAACTAGCTGGGGGAATGTGCTGAGGTGGCCATGCGTGAAAGAATATTCCGAATATTCTTTTTCATACGTATTTTTGTTTTTTGTTTTGTTGTTTTCATTTCTTGTCTTTAACGAACGCCTTGTTCCTCGGGGCCCAAGAAATTTGTATCTCTCCAAGTTTTATTTGAATTGAAAGTTTACAACGTTGATGTGCGGATCCTGTTTTTCTTTTTGTAATGATAAGAATCTCTTCTTGAAAATGAATCTTTTGTAAGAACCAAAAAAAAAAAAAAGTGGTTGGTCGTAATTGACAAACCAACTCAGATTATTCTCTCTCTCTCTCTACTGATATTTTCTCCAAAAAATCCAAATTAGAGGAAAGTAGTGAGTTTGATGGAGCTAGCTTGAATTACAAGAAACATAAAAGCTTCATACTACCTCCGGATCTCATTTGACTTTAATTTTTGTTCTAAATATAAGATTTCAATCTACTTTGTCTCTCATATTTATGTTTTTTTTTTCCAAGATATTCCTTTTAGTAATAATAATTCTAGCCAATACACTTAATTATTAAAAATATTTTAGAAAAGACATTACCTATTTATTACAAATAACTAATTTAACTTATTTTCTTAATATACTCAAATTAGTTATTTAACTCTTATATTTATGACCGGTAGTATTTGATGGGAATACTAGTGAAGTAAGATTTTTTTTTTTTTTTTCCACTAATGCTACTCAAATAAGATTCCAGATCTTACTAGGAGCATCCCCATGTGGCTTTGGAATAGAGCTAATTACATTTAAAAACAAAATTATACAATTTATGATCTAATATTTAGACGGTAGATCTCATGCAACTATGGGGTCGCATGTCTAAGATGAGGCACAACATATTTACATTTATATAGATATTGATGCCATTTATTCAAATTCATGAGATCAAGTTGCATCGAACCTTTTTTTTCATAGCACTAAATATTTTTTTTTTGGTGAACGAAAGAGGCCTAAGGCCCAAAAGAACAAAAACATCTAGCCTTCATCAATCCCGTGAGTCGAAGTCAGCAAACTTCCTTTGTCTTTCTCGAACTGAACACGCAACCACTTTGGAACTTCTTCCCAGATTTTGCTTACATTGTCGGATTTCAAGCCCCATTTCGCCAAAGCATCAGCACAAATGTTCAGATCTCTCCCAATCTTGTAGATTCTCACAGTCTAGTCACGTTCCAAGAGCTCCAATATTCCTCTTTGGACCCCATCAACGAAACCAGCAGTTTCTTTGCCCTTCAATCGCTTAGCCAGAATTTCAGAGTCAGTTTCCATGATGATCTTACGAAAGCCTCTATTCCAAGCCAAGGTAAGCCCTTTCAAAATCCCCCAACTTTCTGCTTCTATCACGCCACAAAAGCCAAGTCTTTAGGCAAAACCACAGATCCACTCACCTTCCTCATTTCGCAGGACACCTCCACAACTCGCGAAGCTCGGATCACCACAACAAGCACCGTCTGAATTGATCTTAATCCACCCCAGATCCGGAGCAGACCACGACTTTTGAACAGTCAAAGTCTTGATATTCGACTTTACAACTAGACCTTTAGCATTCATAAATTCGTCTGCAAGAAACCAAATTCTATGAACGAGAGCCCCGCCTATTTTTTGTGAAGTCTGGACACAAACTCATTCCTCTGCTTCCACAAAATCCAGGTGGTGACACCGAAGATAATACACCAAGGTATGTCTCTAACCTTCCTTCTATCACTAAGGTTAGAAATTAGCCATTGTATGAGGGGATTAGAGAAAAAATTGGACTGGATATGACTATCATTAGAGATTTCTAGCCAAACTGCACTAGCCCTCCTGCAATCCCTGATAGCATGTAAAGTAGTTTCAAAACTTCCACAATCCTCACACGCTCCTTCCGCTCCCCATCTCTTGAATCTCAAAGCATTTGTAGGCAGACTATCATGAGCCACAAGCCATAGGAAACATCGAATCCTTTTTGGCCCATTCCACTTCCAAATTAGTTCCCACAATTTATTCCGAATTCCACAATTGTCACTTCTTAGTTTATTATACCCTTCCTTCACCGTGTATGAACCCTTGCTGCCTTTCCACAGAACCACATCAGAGCCTACGCCATATGGAGGATGAAAAGCACGTAGTTTTTCTAGAGCCTCTTTATTTAGAAGAGCCTGAAGCCTTCTCCAGTCCCAACTCCCGTCAAAATCTACCATATCGGCAACCAAGCTTTCCAAACACCCATCATCAACCTCTTTCACACAAGAGTTGATAAGTAAAGTATCCTTATCCACCCAGGGTTCAAGCCAAAAAGAGGTATCTTTACCATCAACAATCCCCTTCCAAGAGTGAGCATTTAACACCTCCCAAACCACACCAATATCTCTCTATAGAGGAGAGGCAACCTTTGGAATATGAAGGATTGAAGAGAGCTCATTACCAGAATTATACTTCCATTTCAAAACTTCTGCCCAAAAACCACAAGACTTATTCCTCAGCTTCCATGCCATCTTTAGTAAACAAGCCTGGTTCATTTCAGTTAGGCTTAACACCCCTAGTCCTCCGTTCCTCCTTGGTTTCTTAATAGTATCCCACCCAACTAGGTGCACCTTACGAGTTTCCTCCTTATGGCCCCATATAAAATTCCGTTGCACCCGCTCCACCTCCTCTAGAAGACCTTTAGGTAACAAGGTCACCATCATTGGGTAAATAGGAATCGCTCCCATGACAGACTTTGCTAGGGTAATTCTGCCAGCCATACTTAAGCAATTAACCTTCCAATTAGCTAATCTTCTCTTGACCTTGTCTAATACATAGCCATAGTTCTTCAATTTCCCCCCTGTATTACTGAGTGGAATACCGAAGTAATTTCCTAATTCATTTGTTTCGACAAAACCAGAGAGATCAACCAGTTTCCTCCTAGTCTCAGGTGAGACATTCTTGGAGAAAAGGAGTGCTGACTTACCAGCATTAACCTTCTGTCCAGAAATATCACAGAAATGCTCCAGACACTTCATAGTTAACCTCATTTGTTCTTCTGAAGCTTCCCCAAACAACATTAGGTCATCAGCAAACATTAGATGAGAAATCTCAGGGACATTTCTTCCCACCTTAAAGGCTCACCATCGCTAAGGGTGGAAACAGGCCAGGCCAGGCCAGGCCTTGCTCTTAATAGGCCAGGCCTGTTTTGGAGCCTATTGGCCTGAGCCTGGCCTGTGGCCTGTTACAGGCTTATTTTTCAGCCTGAGCCTGGCTTGTGTAAAGGCCTGGCCTGGCCTGAAGCCTGTTAAAATGCCTGTATTTTTCAAAAATTCAAATTATAATAATTATTTTTTTAAAAAAGCTAAGATTAAAAAAACGTACATAATAATTAAATTTTTAGTCTTGTCTTTTATTTAAATTTTAGTATCACAAGTACTATTTTAAATCTTAATTATAATTTATAAGAATGTTATTGAAAACTAATTGTAATTATATGTTAAAATTTGGAATAAGACTACATTTAAGTACACAAAAAAAATTAAAATTAAGACAAATAAATAAAGAGGAAAATAATAATAATTTTATAATGAATAAAGAGGATATCATACTTAAATTAACATAATACGTAAGTTAGTTAATTTATCATTCTTGAAACAAAATTTTTCTTTCCTATTTTTTTAAATATTTTTAAGATTTAAAAATCACATTATTTATTAATATTATTATTTTAAATTATATTTTTATCTTCACTTGTCATCTAAACTTCAAAATCTAAGAAAAGATTAAACTATTAACTATATATTAAAATTAAAAAATAAATTAAAAGAACACATTAACAATAATAGCATTAATTAATTTTTTATATATTATAATTATAAATTCTTAACAGGCTCAGGCCGGCCTAACAGGCTTAACATGCTTTTTAAAAAGCCTAAGCCTGGCCTGTTTAACTAAACAGGCCTGAGCCTGTCATTTTTGGGAAATAGGCCAGGCTAGGCCAGGCCAAATGCAGGCCAGGCCATAGGCCCCTGACAGGCCGCCTGGCCTGTTTCCACCCCTAGCCATCGCCTTCCTTCCTTGGCCCCTTGAATAATATGGGACAATTTTTCCATAGCAAGAACAAAAATATAGGGGGACAAGGGGTCTCCTTGTCGAATTCCTCTAGAGGGGTTAAAACCTTCAGTCTTCTCACCATTCCAAATCACTTGCATAGAGACAGAGGTAATACACCTCATTAACAACTTCTTGAACCCCTCAGCTAAGCCCAACTCACCCAAGACTTCCTCAATAAAACTCCACCTTAGCCTATCATAGGCTTTTTCCAAATCAATTTTAATAGCAAAATAGCCAACCTTTCCCTTCAAGAGTTTCATAGAATGAATAATCTCTTGGGCAACAACAATATTGTCTTGAATCTGTTTACCTGGCACAAAACTGGCTTGGTTAGGGGATACAACCCTATTAAGAATCTGTTTCATCCTTTTAACAATAATTTTAGAAACACATTTGTAAACAACATTGCATAGGCCAATAGGTCTCATTTGCTTTAAGGAATCAGGCCTTTCCACCTTAGGAATTAACACTAGCAAAGTCTTATTCACTTCTTGCAATTATTCCTCATTTCACCAAAGTTTCTTCACAAACTCACTCACATCAGGGCCTATAAATTCCCATTCTCTTTGGAAGAAAATAGCAGGGAAACCATCTTCACCGAGGGCTTTAAAGGCTCCAATTGAAAACATGGCATCCCTCACTTCCTCATCCACAATATCTCTATCCATCCATTCTATCTCTTCTGATGGTAAAGTGGGAAAGGTGATCATCAGGTTCTCAGTCACCCCTAAATCTTGCTGGTCAGAATTCTTTTCTTCAGTAAATAGCTTTATAAAGAAATCCTTAGCCATTTCCTTTAGTTCTTCTTGATCCTCTACCCAAATTTCTCCATCCCTTTTTAGCATAGCTACCTTATTTCTCCTTCTCCGAGCAAGAGTTCGAACATGATAGAACTTAGTGTTTCTATCTCCATCGTTAATCCACTCTCCTCTAGATTTTTGGTACCACAGTATCTCTTCTTGACTCAGCACATCTTCAAGTTCTTTCTGCAAATTATCCTCCAGTTTGATTAAGGAAGGGCTGGGTCTATTGCAATTACTGATTTTCTTTTGGATTCCATCTAGTCTCGCAACCAAAAGCTTCTTCCTTTTATGAATACTTCTGAACACTTCACGGTTCCAAGAAATAAGACTATCACGCAATTTATTGAGTCTTCCATTAAATTTTCCTTCCCTATTCCAGTTCTTCTGCAACATTTCCTCAAAGTTATTGTGAAGCAACCATGCTGCTTCAAATCTGAAAGGGCGTTCGCCACTAGGCTTATTTCTCTCTCCCAAACAAAGCAACAGAGGATTATGGTCAGAACACCCTATTCTGGTCAAAACTTTTATCATCGCATTTGGAAAGGAGCATCTCCAATTTACATTACACATACCCCTATCCAGCCTCTCAAAAATTCTCTCATAACCCTGCAGAATCGGCCCCTTCCAGGTGAATCTATTTCCCCAAGTACCGACATCCATCAAGCTACACCCATTAATTCTTTCATTGAACAGCTCACATCTCCTTAACAGAATAGGCGCTCCTCCCCTCTTTTCCCCTTGGTCTCTAATATCGTTAAAGTCTCCCAAGAGAAACCAAGGGCTGGTAGAAACTAAAGTAAACTGAAACATTTCTTCCCAGAACAAGCATTTATCTCTTTCCCTTGGTCCAACATAGGCAATAGTAACCACCCACTCCAAATTACTCGGCCCCTTTACTGCCAAATGTACATATTGCGCATTTTCTTTTAGCACTGAAAACTTTAGCTCATCATCTCTCCAAGCCACCCAAATACCACCAGAAAATCCTGAACCTGGCACAGCCACAAAGTTGGTTAACCTTATTTTACGGAACACTTCCTCTGCCCTGGTATGACTAACTCTAGTCTCCAAAAGACCCACCAAAACCGGTCGCCTTTCCTGCACCAGCAACTTTAAACTTCTCTCAAACCTCTTGCTACCAGCACCTCTACAGTTCCACGCCAAAAACTGATGATCATAGTTCATGGGTAAAATAGAAATAAGAGGGGGCCAAATCAGCAATTAATCTATGCTCATCACAGCACTATTCCACTGCCTCTCTGCATCCTCCATCCCACTACCTTTGACCTCATTCTCTTCCACCCCTCTAGAATCAGGGGGTCTTCCTTCATTTCCATCTTTGAATCATAGGATTTCTTTTGCAATTTCTGGGGTTTCTTGGACAACATTAACATCCAATTCCTTCAAACAGCCTCTATTAGAGTCCACAATCATAGTACCATTGTTGCGCACTACAATAGTGTCCTCATTAACAGTCCTCTGTCTCCCCTTCATGCTACCTTGCTTGTTAGACTTGGAGCTACACTTCACGACTTCCCTGTTCTCATACACCACAGGTAAGCTCATTTGTGATTCATTATTATTTGCTTTGGAGTTTTCCATAGATTTCCTCTTATACCATATCTTCTCCTGTACAACCTCTGTTGGCCTTGTGTCTTCCACCATCAGTTCATTCCCATGAATTTCTACTTCAGTCACATTGGCTAGGTTCCTGAACCTTGAGCCTGAACCATTCTGACCCCCTCGTGATACTTCTTCCTTTCTGTTGCCTTGGTTAAACCTGCGCAGACTCCTATTCTTCTGTACCTTAGACCATTCACCAAAAACATATTCCTCCCTTTCACTTGGGACTTCAGGATTAGCTTGACCCTCTTCTCTAAAACCATGCTTCTTCTCACTACATTCCTTCTCAGTGTGTCCATACATACCACAACAAAAGCATAAGAGGTGAAGCCCTTCATAAACTATGGGTCTTTCCTTCTTATCAATGATATACAGGGGAAGGAGAGGCTTCCTCAGGTCCACCTGCACACCCACTCTTGCATATCCCCCTCTAGTTTGCATAGATGTCGACATGTCCACCTTAACTGTACTTCCAATCTCATTCCCCATAGCTTCTAGGATACCCTCATCATAATACTCCACGGGCAAGTCCGGAAACCTAACCCAAATCAACACTTCTTCAATTGCCTCCACTTTAGGGTCAAAATTTGGTTTCCATTCCCTCACAGTGAGATACGAGTCAGAAATCATCCATGGTCCCCTCATAAGAGCCAGTTCATAATCCTCAATAGACGTAAAATTGACAATAAAAAAATCATTTGAGAGATCAACTACCGAAACCACCCCTGATCTAGCCCACAGTTTTTGAATTCTTTGCTCCATCCTTACTAATCCCAATTTCCTGCCTAAGAGCTTAACAATTAAGCTCAACTTAAAAGGTTTTCTGATTTTCTGCAGGGCTTCATTCGAAAAGACGAATTCCGGAACAGCGAACCTACCTTTTTGGTGCTTCAAAACAGTAATGTGTGACTTCATTGAGCCAAACGGGACTCCATCGTCTTCCATATTCAGTCTTCTATTCTCTACCTCCGTGTTCGCACCAGTGCCTTTAAGCATTTCAGAGAAAGATCTCTGTCTTCCTTCATCATCCCCTTCGCTTCCAGCATTAGATTTAATCTTCTTCTTAGAACGTTGCAGTAAATCAGCTTCCTCCGTCGAGTGCCGCCCAGGAGCTTTGATCATTGGAAAATCCGCCAGTGAGAGAGCCAGAAGGCTCGCCATTACGTCAATAGAGAAGATGCAAGAATATATACTATTGTCACTGAAGAGCTGGAATTATCTATTTGAATTCATCGGGAGAATTTTCTTAGTACGTAGAAGCATAGCACTAAATATTTTAAACTAATTTTAGGTAATTTAGTGCCGTAAATGTGTTTTTCTAACATCACCTATTATTTTAAAGTAACTTTTTGTGCAATTTTATCCTCAAAGTATTTTTCTCAACAACGACAAACATCTTTAGGATACTGTATGTTACTAGAAAAAATATTTTAGACGTTAGATGCATCTGAAATTATTTTAGGATATCAAATGTTACTAAAAGAACTTTTTAAAGTGCTGGTTGCATCAACAATTAGCATATAATATTAAGTATTACTGGAAAAATACTTCACAATGTGATATCACGTAATCCAAATTTATAATTTGTATTATGAGGAAAAAAAATTATAGCTTGTGTTAACCAATTCTTAATGGGGTTAAAATGCATCTACCACTTCGAAGTATTTTCTCATATGCATCGAGCATCTTGAAATATTTTGTGATGTATCAAACATCTCAAAGTATTTTTTAGGTACGTCCAGCACCTTGAAGTTTGAAAAAATATTTTTCGACGCTAGATGCATCTAAAAAAAAAATTTTAAAGTGCTGGATATACCAAAAAATACTTCACGACATTGGATCCACCTAAGAAAATTCAGAGTGCTAAATATATCACAAAATATTTTAAAATACTAAATGTACCTAAAAAAATATTTCAAAATACCGAATGCATTTTAACCCATTCTTGATTAAATATAAAGACAAGCAAATAAGGAGTACTCTTTTAGGGTACGTACGGGGCGTCACCCCCATGATAACAGCCCGGTCTGCAGCCTCTTTTCGCACATAGGATTTCCTCAATTACTTTCTAAGGGCTTTTTTTAAAAAAAAATTTAAGTCCAAGCCTACTATTGCTGCAACGGGTTAATCTTTCTTGGTGGCTTATTGGGCTGGGTCCAGTCCAATTAAGTCACTTGGGTTAGACAGGCCTTTTAATGACCAAAAAGAAAAGGACAGAGATGACATGGTCAGGCTGGGCTAAAATTTTGTCTTAAAAAGAAAAATTTCATGGTTGTAATGAGATATTCTTTATGAGTTTCCTTTTTTATATTTATTTAAAACCTTAAAAAATTTTTCTAAACATAATATTGTAATTATTAAGATTCATAATTTTAAAGAATATTAGTTTTGATTCCAACATCATTTTTTTTTCAAGGAATATTTTTCAGATTAAGGTAATAAATTTTTATATTTTAGTAGATAAAATTTCTTTTATCAATTTTATTGGATCAGACAAGACCTTGATGGCATAAATTAATGCGCGCAGCCAATGATTGCAGTTTGGCGAAAAAAATAACAAATATGAAAACAAAACATGTTTAGATATTATATTTAAGATTAAAATAAATTTTTTAACTACCTCTTATAGCAGGTAAGGTAATAACTTTTTTGGAGATTAATGTTGTTTTTATATTCATTGTATTGTTTCAAATTTATTAAATGTCTCCAAAGGAATAATATTGCCTTCATAGTCTTTTTTTTTCCCTCCCCACAAGAAGGCATGTAAAAGTGGGAGGAAAGAAAAACCTTCAACCAAAAAGATTTGCATTGCGGAGATATGACTTCTAGGGGCTCATGTAGGCATTAAAAAAGGGCAGTGTTATGTTGTGCCTACTTGAATTTTTGTAAGGCTCTTTTTTGTTTCTCCCGTTTTTCCATGTTTAGTGTTTGCTTTGTTTTTCTCTGTAAGCTTTTGGTTGGTCTCCTAATGACTTTTCAAACGATGTAATTGGAAGCTCAAGGTAAGCAGTTTCTGACTTACTTGATCTTGAGCTCATTCTTCCTGATTTTCAAGGCCTTTTTGACCTCTTTAAGGTGATTTGCATTTAACACTCATTCTAAATACGCATGAAAGTATGAAACTGCCTTTCTTCATACTTGCATTGCTTTTTCCCTTATGCAACGTTCTCACTTTGGATGTGTAGTAGTTTGATGGTTTGTTATGTTTTGGTGTTCGTCATTATTTTTTAGTTGGTCTGTCTATCAATATACTATGGACCCGTTTCAAATGGTTTATAAACAACAACTATTTAATCGTAATTTATGAAATTTAAATAAATATGTGAGAAAAAATTTATCTTGACTTATATAAAATATACTACTTCCGGTCCTAATTATAAGACTTAGTTGACTAATTTGGAGAGATTAAGAAATTTAGTTAAGTTAGTTATTTGTAATGAATAGATGTTTTTTCTAAAATATCCTTACTAATCAAGTTTGTTATCTAGAACTATCATTGTTAGAAGGATTATCTTGGAAAAAAGTGGATAAATATGAGAAACAAAATGGATTGAGGTCTTATATTTAGGATCAAAATAAAAGTCAAACAATATTTTATACTAAAGATCAGAAGTAGTACTTATAAGTGATTTCAATCATAATTCGAAACGTAGGGCTATTTATGGGGTGTTTGGCAACCCTCAAAAGTGCTTTTCGCAAAACGAGGCAAACTCCTCCACATATTTACTTCGTAAACCATAAAAACACTTCTGAAATCCTGGTTTGGTTTGCATTCAAACACCCCCTTAACTTATTACTGTTTGTCAGCGGTAGAATTTTGTTTTTCCATTGCCTCTAGGCTTCTCGATACTTCATTTGCATTACCTGTGTAAAGAGGTCCTTTAGTGATGTACGAGTATATCTTTTCATTTGTTTTTTTTTTTCAATAACATTTGTCTTTTAATTAAAAAAATCAGTTGTATTCACGGTACGCTAGTAAATGTGCCACAGGACCTGCATCTCCCAACAGATGGTCAAAGGTAATAAATAGTCTAGCCCTCGAGCGGTTTGAAGACAAAATACAAATATTGAACAATCTTCAATTTTCCTATTATTTTCTTCTAATTACTTATACAAGTATATTTTATTGAAAACTATTTTTTTCAAAGATGCAATGGCTACTAAATGCGGATACTTAAGGTTAGTCTTACTGTGAGGCTCAAAATTCTGTTGTTTCGGTTTATCTATAGGCAAATATGTAATTTTACTCAAATTTTATTTTTAATTTTTCAAGTTGTACTCTTCCGGTCCTTAATATAGGATCCAATTATTAAGTTGATTTTGGTCCAAAATATAAGACTCATTTATCATATTTATTAATTTTCTGTAAATTATTCTTATAGATACTCTCTCAACTATAATTAAGTAGAAGAGAGAGATGTGGTGTTAAGAAAGATGATTATGATGTTTTAGGAAAAATGTGTCACTTTTCTTATAATTAACTAACTTACCTAACTTCCTCAATGTAATCAAATTAGTCTTATACTCCATCTGTTCCTTATTATAAGAGACATTTGATGCTTATGGTATGTTCCTATATATAAGAGACACTTAAAAGTTGTCTCTACTTTTTTGTATTAATTTTCTATTTTCACCATATTTATTATCTACAACTCACACTCTCTCTCCCTCCCATTTTTCTTCTTATTAATGAGGGTATGTTTAGAAAAAAAATTACACTTTTTACACATTAATTGTTCTTAACTAATTTTAACTGTTTTTTTATCAACGTACTTCGATTATTTGTCTTTTATAATAAGAAATGGAGGGAGTATTAAGGATTAGAGGAGTATAATTTTACTCATAATTTTTTCATGTAATTGAATATCAGTAAAATTGTACAACTAAAGAAATTACACTTAAAAATTAACGGCCAGATAAAACGGTAACTTTAACTTTTATTAATTTATTTGTTTAAGGTTCCCCATGCTGTTAGAGTCAGTTAAGGTAGAATCAAAGCTCTGACCCGGAAAAAAGGCAGAATCAAAGTGAGAAAAGATCCTCTCAGACGTTGTGCTCAGCGCCGTGGGTCATCAGACCGCACGTGATGTGGAAGTTCTTGAACCGTATTCCAAGTTCACAGCTTTTGTCTGCTTCATTTTCAACCCAAAAAAATAAAGTTCCCAGCTTTTTGCAGTTCTTTCCTAAATCCCATCCTTATCAATTTCCCCCGTCAAAATCAAATCAATGCTCGTATATTTAATTTAAGTTTTTTTAATTCTATTTATAAATCATCCTATTAATTTTTTTTGTTTGAATGCATTTTTTTCTCTTTTATTTAAAGTATATAGTATATATTAAATAAAAATAAAGTTAAATAATTATTAAACTTTTTTAAAAAATTTAATATAGTTTAAAATTTTTCTTGATCAATATAAAATATATTGGCCTTATAAATATTGATAAAACAAATAATTTGTTTATTTTTAATTTTTTGTGCTATCCCAGAAATCAAGAATGCACTTTTTTTTTAACGCATAACGCATACATAAAAGAATATGATTTTTAGTTTCACCGAATTACATTTTTTTTTTAATATTTTATGAAATTCTAAAAATGAGTTATCCTACTCCTATGAAATACTTCGTTACAAATGTTACTTGATACACTGAATTTGATTGAGTATTAAATAATAAAAATATAACGTTAAAAAAAATACTAAACATATTAATTATTTTGCTAAAATTCAATAACTTATAGATAATTAAATTAAAAATAAATATAAACTAAAGATTATATAAAAATACATCAACAATTCAATGCAACTTGACAAATTTTTCTAAAAGTTTGTTTAACTAAACTCTAATTAATTCAAATTGTGTTAGATTACATTTATGTAATATTTTTTTCAATAACAATTTTTTTTTAAAAAGCAATACTTAAACTCAAGACTTTGTTTAAAGAAAAAGTAACTATAAAAGCACTTCATTTAATCATTTTCTTAATATAATTATGTTCTTTATAAAAAATTCAAACTCATAGCTTCATGTTAATCTCAATCTCACCCTTGAGACTCATTATTTTTTTAACCAAAAAAAAATTGAATTCACAACCGCACACCTTAAAAAAAAAAAAAGATTTGAGGAAGACATTTGGCATTATTTATGTACAAAGCTAACAATTAATCATTTTCCTTTGGCAAGACAATAATTAATGATTGGTTTGTTGGTTGATATAATTGATCCGTATTTGATTATTTTAATTATTATTAGAAATACTAATGCTAATAAATACGGTATTATTGGAACCGTAAAAAGAAATAAAAAGAGAGAAGAAAGGAAAGGTACACAGAAGGCGAAGAATGAAATTCTGGGCCTCGGGGATAGCAACATCCCGTGCTCCTCCATCACCACCAAAAACCACTCACTCCCATTGCTACTTCCTCACCAGCTCCTTCTTTCCTCCTTCCTCCTTCTTCTTCCTCTTCTAATTTACCTCTTCAATGGGCAATTGTGGCACCAGAGAGGAATCGGCTGTTGTCTCCAATGCTCAAGGTTCTTCCTCTTCTTTCTTCTTTTGTCTTATTCTGCTTCCAGATCTGGGGCTCTAGTTTTCCTTGTAGGATCATCTGTTAACTTTTTTAATTCTGAATTGCTTTAGTTTCTAATTATATCGACTGTTTTGACCTAATCTATCAAATTCAGCATCCTCATTTTCGGGTTTGTGCTGTGTTTTTGCTTCTGAATTGAATGCTTATTGTGCATTGTAAAATTGAACTCGTGCAGTTAAGGTGAATTAACTTACATTTTGAATAATGTGTGAATTTGGCAGTTCAGCAGCTGCACATGTCGTCCTTGACTGCTAAAAATGCTGCCAACGACAAGAAGCACAATCGGTCTGTGTCAGATCTGAGCGACATTTCTACTCCGCGCCACAACTTCGAGGATGTCAGGAAGAATACACTACTCTATACTCATGTCATTGCTTTTACATTGTATGAGCTCGAGACTATCACTAAGAGTTTTCGTTCCGATTATATCCTCGGAGAAGGGGGGTTCGGCACTGTCTATAAAGGTTACATCGACGAGAATGTGAGAGTTGGACTCAAATCCCTTCCTGTTGCTGTCAAGGTTCTAAACAAGGAGGGTCTTCAGGGACATCGCGAGTGGCTTGTATGTTCCGATTCCTTGTTTTACTTATGTTGTTTCTTCATTAACTCAATTTAATTTAATTCTTCGTTGTCTTGTTTATCCGCCGCAACCACAGACAGAAATCAATTTCCTGGGGCAGCTTAGGCATCCGAATTTGGTTAAGTTGATCGGATACTGCTGTGAGGACGACCACAGGCTACTTGTATACGAGTTCATGTTTCGAGGAAGTTTAGAGAATCATCTATTCCGAAGTATGCGACATATTTAACCCTTCTTCCACCATTTGCACCTCCTTTTATACTTGTTTCTTTCACTTTTCTGTTTCACAATGGCATAGTTCAATATTTCCCGTAGCGAGTGAAACGTACGAGAGAGGGGAAATGTTGGGTTGTGCTCCAAGCCCATATCTCTTGCGAATCAGTGGATCTTTGACATGTTTGGTGTCTTCCTCGTGGTTGTTTCTTGTTTTTGTTTCCCTTCTTTTCTGTTGCATGTTTATCATATGCCCGGTAAGAAGTTTCAGTTCTATTTACAGGCCGGGTAGTTTCTTCAGCTCAATACTAGTGTCCAGAGAAAAAGGCGAGACTGAAAATTGCCTGAATATAGCATGCTCTGAATCCTTTATAAACAGTGGCTTCGTAGGCCATGCCAAAAAGGAATTTAACATATGTAAAGTTTCTAATTGATGGTTATTAGTGAGGCAGTTTAGTGTGCATATGTCCGTGTACCTCTAATCAGGATTTTTATGCTGCATAATATACATGCTTAGATTCCATGAATGAGATGAATTCATGTGGTAAATATTCCCTTTCTACGTTGAGAAAACTCTATCGGCAAATGAAAAACTCATTAGAATCTTTTGGATTCCTTTCAGATTATGTACCATTCACCGAAGAAAAATTGATGGGTTATACCTCTCAGATTAATTAAATTGGCATCTTATTCTACGTTGTGATTAATGATTACACGGATTTATTGTTATCGTGGCTCAAATCTTGAGTGATGAGAAATTGACAGCTTGAGAACTAGAACTGCTTTATTGATAGGGAGAGCATGTTAGAGTTGCGGATGCTTTATTGGAAGCATTACTGTTCTCTGTAACTGAAATTAGTGTCTATACAATGCTTTCATCTGCCGAATTGTAGGCAATTCTATATGAGATGTATTCTGTGAGTCGCATATGATTCCCTTTGTTGATTGGTAATGTTGGCCTTTGCTCTGGGGCTCTTGGGATAGGATAAAAGTTTTATGTAAATTGAAGAATTTAATTGTTTTATCCTATTGTCTATTATGTAATAGTGAAATTTTACAAAATTATATTGAAATATTTTCTGTTTTGCTATGTTGCCTTGTTTTGGTGCAAGACACTTGTTTCACTTCAAATATGTTGGGAAGGAAAAGCACAGGTCAACTTAATGAATATATGTCATGAAACTTTTTTTATGTTAACCATGGAAATGTTGATAGTCAGTACTGAAACTAGCGAAGTGGAGGTTCTGCTTAGATTCTTGTTGTATTTTGTTAACTCAAGTTGATATGACCTTTCCTGAGGTTTCCAGAGGCAACTGTTCCTTTATCATGGGCTACAAGAATGATGATTGCCCTTGGAGCTGCTAAGGGGCTTGCTTTTCTTCATAATGCTGAAAGGCCAGTAATCTATCGAGACTTCAAAACATCTAATATATTATTGGACTCCGTAAGTTTCTAGTATTTTAACCTTCATCTGGATATTTTTTAATGACTGCGGAAGAAGGGAATGATTATTCTATTCACTTGATGTTATCAATGACTTTACAGGATTATACTGCCAAGCTTTCTGATTTTGGACTAGCAAAAGCTGGACCACAAGGTGATGAAACCCATGTGTCCACCAGGGTTATGGGCACCTATGGATATGCTGCCCCCGAATATGTAATGACTGGTATGGCCTCCCACTCCCTTGGAAATGATTTTTGGTCCATAAACAGAGCAGTTGCAAGATAGAAAGGAAAATTATGCTTGAAATATTGGCTTCCCCTAAAAAATCATTTTCCTGTATACGTACAATGCCCCCCGGAGGGGGTTTACCTGTAAATTGTAATTAGACATAATTTCCAGAGTTAGCTGGGTTTATTTTAAAGAGGGTTGGGGTGGAAGACTCAATTTGGTGCTGTTCTCTAATCTCCTGGATAGGCTTGACGTAAGCATTATGCGTTATGCCTGATCCCATGTCATTTAGTATCGGGGCACAACTCAAACATATTTTTCTTGCATTCACCAGCAGGGGATATGAATGGCAAGGTGAGATTATTAAGGAAGACCCAAAAGGTAATTTGGTTTATAAATGAAACGAGTGAGAGGAGGTTGGACGTCAAATTGTCAAATATCATTTGTTACTAAATCATAGTGAAACTTCATCTTCATTATCTTGGTCCATCATAGAATTGCCAATATCAATTATCAAATCTACCCTGCAATTTTGGCAGTTAACATGCCTAGAAACTTCCATAAAACGCTTTCCTCTTACCTTTTGGTGCTTTACCATCCTTATTTACCGTCCAAACTGTTTACAAGCTTGCATGTGCTCATGGTTCATGTTACATGCATTTTAACTTTCATCGTGCATGGGCTCTTATGCATGCTTGTGTATGTTAGAGTGTCTACAAAGGCATGTCTAAACGCGCCCTATATGAAATTATCAGGTCACCTGACTGCAAGGAGTGATGTGTATAGCTTTGGAGTTGTTCTTTTGGAACTTTTAACCGGAAGGAAATCCGTTGACAAAACAAGACCGGGTAGGGAACAGAGCTTGGTGGATTGGGCTAGACCAAAGCTTAATGACAAGAGAAAGCTCCTGCAGATAATTGATCCTAGACTGGAAAACCAATACTCAGTGAAGGCAGCACAGAAAGCATGTAGCTTGGCTTACTACTGTTTGAGTCAAAATCCCAAAGCCAGGCCATTAATGAGTGATGTAGTCGAGACATTGGAACCTTTACAAAGTTGTAGTGATGGTGCTGAAGTCTCGTCATTAGGATCAACTGCTGGAGGTGGTGGTCCCTTTGCCATGAGTGGAATCTCCGACTATCGAATGCGCCAGAGGTTTTCAAACAATGTCGGCCCTGGTGCTAGTTGTTGGTCTCCCAACCCAAACTGCTCACCAGGTGCCCCTGCAGCATGCAGGGTCAGATGATAATCTCATCCAATGTAATTTCCTTCTGGTGTGCTTCTCAAATCTCAATTTCTCCTGATCTCAAGAAGTAGTATAATTTGCTTGCTAGAATGGGGGGTCATGGGGGTATTTGCTGGATTGTACATGGTGTTATGGTTGACGAAAGCCCTTTGTGGATTGTTTTCTTTGTATCAATGGTTGGTCTCTGGGTCTAAGTGTGAATTAATTACGTGTGGAAGAGTAGTCTACTACTGTGTGTGTAGTTATAATCATCAACATCAAAACTAACATCACTGATTCCACACATCAGAGGCTCATCAGGTGGCTCTAACTCTGTGTGTAACCTCAGAATATTTTTATGACTCACCAGCTCATTCATACTGCAACTACTTTCTTTCCTGTGTAGTTTGTTTTTCCAGGAAACTGAGGAAGAGCGTCCCTTTGAGATGCTTGAAGATGTTGTTATGATTTTTCTTTTCTTGAAGCCTAAGAAGTTTGCTTGCGCCTCCCTTTTTTTTTTTTTATGTCTGATTGCTTTTTATGTATATTTTGCAAGGAAGGGCAATTGTAAAATGTCAACTATCGTTTATATAAAATAACATGTATTTTCTGAATTAAGGTGCACCTGCTGTTTGAATACTTGTCATTTTAATTCCCCCCCCCCCCCCCAACATTGTAGTGTGGAAAGCAAAGTACTCTTTTTCCTCCCTCTCTTCATACAACCATTTGACATCAAATATGATAGATTTAGATTTGAGTATGGCCTAATCTAAATCTGGGATGACTTTCTTAATGCGATTTTTTTTGGCCATCCCTAAAATTTGAATAGTTAATCTTAACAACTAATTAGGCTCAAGCACAGTTTCTCTCCCATAGTTATTTTTTTATTTTGTTGGAAGTTTTGGTTCTTAATTAGTTATAATGGTCTGTTTAAGTTGATTTTAAATTTAAATGATTTATAATTATAATGTCAGTGTAATGTTTAGCATGTAAAAAAGGAAAATGTATTTTTATCCCTGTTTTCTTTTTAAAATTTATTTCTATTTTCTTTTCAAAAAACACTTTCTCACAATTAAAAAAAAACCAGACTAGCAAGTTCCAGTTCAACTGAAAAACCGGTAAACCGGCGTCTGGTCCGATCTGATTTGAATGATGGACAGGCTCCCAATCAGCTTGGAACAAATCAAGATGAACAGGAAAAGATCAGTGAAGTTGAAAAAACCATTGGGTGGGTTAGGGGAGGGCATTGGTTTTCCCCCCTCCGCTTCTTTCTCACTCTCACCATCTCACCGTTCACTCGTGGGAAAAGTCATGGACATTGCTAAGACAAGGGGTAGAAGCAGAGAAAATCATGGAAGGGAAGACTCATTTGGAAGTCTGTTGTGTACTGCTTTGAAGTTGTTATGCTCATAGAAGGGAAGGAGGAAGATAAGTAACAGTGTAGAATAGTTGTGCAAAGAGAAAAAATGGCCAGTATTTCTCGGCCATGTTTGAGAAAGAAAGAGAAATGAGATCATGAGAGAGGGAAAAACCAATTTGATTGAGAAGGAGAAGGGACTTTGTGTTTGAAAAAGAAAGAGAGAGGAGACTATGAGAGAAGAGGAACCAATTTGATTTAAAAAGAGAAGAGAGCATGCGCGTTTCAAGAATCAATATGCCATGTTCATTGTTCAAAAAGCATGGAGGAAGAAAAAGCTCACTTCGTGAATCGTGATGTGGCATATAGATAAGCAAATGGTGATGGTAAAGAGAAGAAAGAGATAAAATAATATAGAAATAAAGATTTTATTGAGTCATGTGAGAAAAAAGAGGGAAAGAGAATTAGAAAAAATAAAAATAAGAAAAACATTTTATATAAATAAATATTTTGTAATATGAGTAGCCGTTCAAAAAATAAATATTATTATTTTTAATTAAAATATAAATATTTTTACTTATTTTAATTAAATTAAATTATTATAATTGTTACCGGACTGATCTCAATCTAACCCTTATTTAACTTATAAATTTTTAAACTAATATTTCGGCCGATTTAGTGTCCGGTTTATTTTTTTGTTTTTTCTTGCTTTTCCTACCAAACTTGCCAAGGCATAGTTGTTTGGTTAGCACAATACAAAATATTAAAGAAAAGTGCCGTGGTGAATAGGCACGCTTAAGTGCCCCTGTTCCTCATAGAAAACGTTAGTTATGTACTCCATTTGTACATATAACTATAAAGCGTTTGTGCTCATTCTCGCATATTAAAAAATATATTAAATTGATAAAATTTTTAATATTTGCTCTTATTTAAAAAGGTATTGAAAAAATATTGTATATTTTCTCTCATATTTTTTATTGTATTAAGTAGAAGTAAAATTGAAAAAAAAAATCATTAATTAACTTACAAATAACTTATACTTAAAAAAACAAATTTCTCGCCTACAAGTGACTTATATATGAAAATAGAGTGGTATATACTTAAAATCTTTAAATTAATTAAATTAGATGCCAAAGACAAGCTATCCTAATGGCAGCACCATTCACCATGTCTGGATAAGAGTCTTGGCTGGAGTTGGTATTGTGCGCGTTTCAATTGTATAAACAAAATGAATTAATTAGATTAGGATAAGCATTTTTAAAAATTAATGATTTATCTTCTAATTGTTTTTATTATCAAATTTTTAGTGCTTTGAAATTTTAATTCTATTTGTCTTCATTTGATTGGAAGCAAGCGTATTAAGCATACAAGTCTTAGTACCTAAATTATTTGTTGTCCTGTTTCATTGTTGTGCTGCTGATTGGAATATTTTGTGGTTATTTCTATGGTTTCATGTACTTTGAGATGATTTTTTTTAAAAAAAGGGGACAATGTGAGTTCTTTTGTTTAACTTAAATATAAAGAAATGTCGAGAAAAATAACTTTTTCAATTTTTTTTATAAGTTTAACTTCTAAATAACGCAATTGAACTTATAATTTGGAATGTTCATATGTTTAATTTTCTTACTTAGGATCTATAAATAATTTTTCCTTTGTTATTTTTGTGGGGCTTCTTTCGGGGTTTTTTAAGTTTGAACTGTAAGAATTATATCAAATTGTATCCGTTTCATTCTGAAATACAAAAAATAAATTATTTTCAGATAAGATCTCTTTCAAATTTACTTATGGGACTTTAAATTTTAATCAAACGTGGACTTATCCAATTACAAATCAGGTCTAAATTAAAGATAAAAAAATAATAAGTTTAATGATGAAAAATTGTCATGTACATTTTTATATCAAAAATTTGTTTTTTTTAATCATCAAAACTTATATTTATGCGCTCTTAATGCTTCTATTCTATATCTGGGGGCTTTTGAGCCTTCAAGGACAAGGTTTATGTCTTCAAAATAATACGGATCATGTTACATTTTTTTCCCAACAAAGTCTAATCATTTTAATAAAATCACTTCCATGATTTCGTGTGTGCGTATATACTCCGCCGATTCTTAATATAGGATCTAATTGTTGAGTTGATTTTGATCCTAAATATAAGACGTATTTCTCATATTTATTAATTTTTCTCAAATCACCCCTATGGATCTTCCTCAACCATAATCAAGTAGAAGAGGGAGATATGATATTAAAGAAGGTGATTATGGTGTTTTAGGAAAAACATATTATATTTCTTATAATTAACTAATTAATCTAACTTTTTTCATCTAATCAAATTAGTTAAATAGATCTTATATTAAGGACCGAGAGAGTATATATCTTTTTTAGTGTCAAATTAGTTGATGCATCAATTCCAATTTAATAATATTTTGATCATTCCTATATTGTAAGTCTAATCCCACTTTCTTTTTCTTTTTCTTTCTTTTATACTTTAAAATTCAAGGCCGTTTATCACATGCTCATAATGTTAAAACAGTATTCGTACAAATTCTTTTCCGAATTTTGGTCCTTGAAATTTCAACTTATCTTATATTCATTTTTTAATACATCACAACCCTTGATTGATGCCTACGCCCCGCCATACTCATATTATCTCTTTTTTTTTGTTTTAATTTTTTTCGTTACTTGTCTTACATTAAGCATCGCCAATATTATATATTTTTTGATATAAGAGTTGTATTGTTAATTTGTAAATATTTAAAAATTAGATAAATTAGTTATTTAGAGTAAAACTGTATTGATTTTTTTAGAATGTCGTTTCTAATGATACTCTATGTATCCATCATTTGATGCTATTTTTTTACTATATATAATCAACAGGGATATTGTGAAAAATGATTATGAATTTGAGAGACGTGACAGATAAATGTCTTGTATTTTGAGCCAAAATAAACCCTTTACAATTCTTATATTAAGAATTAGAGATAGTATTATATATTTTTTTAAATCCATTTCAAGGTTTGTATAAATTGTAATCTCTTTGCTCCTAAATACAGGAGTTAGTTGGTATGCTTATTTTAATTTTAAATATAATATCTCATTTACTTTATTTTTAAATTTATAATTTTTTTTAAATCATCTCTTTTGATAACACATGTTAAAGGAGATTTTATCAATGAGATAGTTTTAATAGAACTAATTGAAAGCAGCATACTAGAGAGACTCAGTAGCATATTAGAGAGACCAAGTCACATTTTCTACGAATAATTACTTTAAGTAAATTTCTTAATATGGGTAAAATAGTTATTAAACTCCTACATTTAAAATGTGAAGGCTCCATAATACACAAAGACACTTTCCCCCCTTTTTTTCATTGCCTGCTTGTGACGATAAATTCTCTTGCATCTTATTTTCATATAAAAAATGACTTAAACACAAACACTAATACCTCTACAGCATTTATTCACATATAAATAATTTTTCATCATGCCATCTTTAGGAGCAAAGTAACACATAAATAATTTTTCATCATGCCATCTTTAGGAGCAAAGTAACAAATAAATAATTTTTCATCATGTCATCTTTAGGAGCAAAGTAACAAACTGATTAACGATATAAAACTATTCATATGAATTTTAAAATTAAAAATTGTACTTTTCAAATTTTAAGAAATAAAATAAATTATTTACACTTGATCTAAAAGTTAGAAAAAAGGGACAATTTAAAACCTTTTTTCTGAGGTCAAAGTGCAAAACAGGTCGGTAATTTATGATAATCAGTTAATCATAAAAAAATGTTTTTTTTGGTGGAAATCGTACAACATATTTAGAATACATATATACATATACATATACATATACATATACATATATAAAGATAATGACTTGTGAATTAATTAGAATAAAGAGGATGCTGTGGTGCGAGTGGATGATTTTGTGTGAGGCAGAGATATAATTTGAAAATTGAAGTTGGAAGAGAGACAAGAAGCTTTGGTACGTTGAAACAATCAGCAGAAAGCCAAATTGCTGAGATACATGACAAACCGTAAAACCATATTATAATACCGCTTTTTAATATAAAAAGATACTTGATTAATTTGAATAAATTAAGAAAACTAGTTAAGTTAATTATTTGTAATAAATATGTATTTTTTTTTCAAGTACTTCTTTTAATCATAACTATCCCTAGATGAAAACTTCTTGACATGTGTAATTAATATGGATACTTTAGAAAATGAATTACAAATTTAGAATATAAGGTGGATTTATGTCTTATATTTAGAATCTAATTCAATTTCCAAGCAGCTCTTATATTAAAAACTAAAAGTAGCATATAAGAATACAAATTCATATTCTGGGAAGTGTATTTATTGAGAGAACTTTAACTTTAAATTTTTTAGCCCAGTAGAGATTAGTTCCAGGTTCAAAGTGACTTGAGAATACTTTGAATTACGCCAAAAAATATTATATGAAAACAACATCAATGAATACATATATTTTATACAAATTAACATTCACATAAAATTGCACTAATGAGTTGCAAACAATGTCTAGTTTATTTCTCAAATTCCATGCAATGCATATGGAGTCTGCATTTAGCCAATACAATATAATACTCGAGTGGTTATTATCATGCACTTTTAAAAAGAAACGAGTGATATCCTTATTATATATAAGCTACTAAGTGAGGTAGTATTAATTACATTTTTTTTTGAAGATGGTCCCTACTCAAAATTTGATGTGATTTTCCCCCTTTTTCTTTTTTAATTTGTCAAATGTCATTCATGATTTAAAATATGGGTAAATTTAAAAATTTGCTTCATTATTAAACAAATTTAATAAATATCATATGAGCATATTTTGATTTTCATGAGGTGGGTGGAGATGCCTCATAATAAAGAGCGGGAAGAATATCATTATCATGATTTGAAATTACAAGCGAGATTAAACTCACGACTCTCAACTTATGAGGAAGTATTCATACGTGATATTATTAGATTATAAGACAGAATAGAAATTCACTACAAGATCGAATAGAATAATAAGAAATCTTGTGGTTTATGATTAATGAGATATATATATATATATAGAGAGAGAGAGAGAGAAAAATAGAGAGGGGGGAGGAAGCATCTTTGAATTGAGGAAAAGAGACATTCACATTGAGGTAGTGGTTAAAGGGAATGAGAGGGGGACAAAGAAGAAAGAACAAGAAAGGGATGATGGTTTTGCACCAAAACTTGAGGCACAGTGCCACTAATAAATCAAAACACTACTTGTTGCTATTTTCTTATTTCATGTCACGAGACAGATGTTTCCACTTTGAATACCCCATTTTCCATATCACGACAATAACATATATATACATATATATATATGTGTGTGTGTGTATATAACCTACCTATATCTCACCCTCCACATGCAACTTTGATCACTATTTTATCACCACGCGTTAACTTCATTAAAAATAGTTATAAGTGTACTGAAGTTGAATTTTATGTGAATGCAAAAAAAATATTTTAAAAGAATTAATATTATTTAAGCCTGACAATACTCAAATTGATCAGAATTTATTGAGCACTAGATATTATTGCATCAAACACCTTGTTTAATGAGAATGGGATCTCTTCTATTTTGATCCAAACTGCTGCTATTGTGTTTTCTATGTATTTTGGCTACTTAAACATGCGAGCTTTAATTTGAGTTCATGTGAATATAGAAGACAGTTTTCAAAGAGTTATTTCTAGTTGGACCTAACAATCCTTGAATTAACTTAGTCATATAAATAATTATTTGTTTTTTTATCAAATAGATAAGATATCTTCTCCAACTACTTTTATTTTTAGTTGTCTTTAATTTTTCACAATTTCACATGACTTCAAAGTATAAAGAAAAACAAAATTTTAAGTGTCTTACGGTAGATGAGATCCATTCTAGTCATGCATTTTAAAGATAAAAAAGATACGTAAGGATTAATAATGTGATTCTATATGGAATTATGTATATTTTGTCATCACATTTCTCGACTTGTTTTTTTCTTCTTCTTTAATACTTTTCTTTGAATACATTGTATAAAAAAAATTCAGGCTACTTTGTCTGCATTTATATTTCAAATCCATCGGATAAATAATTTGAAGAGAATTAAAAAAAAAACATGAGAGAGAGAGAGAGAGAAGCAAGTGGGTTTTGAGTCTCCATTTTTCTCAATATATAAATTTTTTAAGTTAGGTAGTGCCAAATAATCTTTTGTCACATGAATATTAATAGAAGAAAATATATGTTCTTCTTTTGTTTGTATTTAGATTCTAAATCCAGCGGATCAACTTGAAGACAACTTAAAATAAATAAATAAACAAACAAGAACAAGAGAAGAGATTGAATTGTTGGTCTCTCCTTTTATATATCCACTAAAATTAAAGATGATAACGTTCACAAAACGTAAAAATATTATCAACTAGGGTGGGCTTAATTGTTTTTTTAAAAAAAAACAATATTACAATCACATGTAGTAGATCCAAATTTTTAGCCAAAAAACACATACACACAAGTCTGTCTTTATGCATATATTATTTGATTTATGATATATCAGTTTTATTATATAGCATTTATCTCTACTTGTCTGTTATAATGTCAGTCAAAGAGTCAAAGATTAGACAAATATTTACAAATTTTAAAATTGAGGTATAGTGGGTCAATAATTCTTAAGAGATAATTAATTAACCCGTGTAATTAGGAACAAAATTGACTGACCAAAATAGTCAATTGGAATATGTATTATTTTCAAAGAGATAAAAATATTTTCTATACATTAAATAGGCAGTAGGTTTGGTTCATTCCATGAGTCTGAGTTGTTTGTATGAATAAGGTCTTATAATTAGGATCGGAGGTAGTATGTAATTATTGGTTGTGAATAGTGTATGTTTTTATATATAATATTAAAATTTTATACTGATGATTTGTGCATAATCATGATGATCACAGTTAATGTAACGTGAACTTTTCAAATTCACCAAAATAATTATCCATAATGAAATTATTCAGAAAATTACAGACATAATTTGCATTAAATTAAAAAGCAGATTTGATATATGATGATTAAAATCATACCTCTCAGGGCCCTCTTGGAAAAACATTATTAAGAAATAAGGATTAATTGATTTTCTTACACATTATATTATCATTTCAATTATATATACAATTAATGTTAGAAAACAAAGAGACATTTGGCTCCCCTTGTCTAATTATGATGTTTTCACTTTTCTGGATAATGAGATTAGAGGAAAAGTAATTAATACTATCATTATTGTGGCCTTAATGACCTCATTATGTGAGCCTGAACCCCACAGTTAAAATAAATCAACTTTTGTTTGCATTAAGGAAACACAATAATAAGTAGAGATTGCTACTTGGCCCACAGGGGTTGGGATTGTCCTTCATTCAGGGTTAATTTGAGGCAAGTTAGTACTCCTCCGATCATCAACATAGGATCTAATTGTGTGGTTGGTGTTGTTAGTCTTATATGTATAAGACTTATTTTATATGTTTATCAATTTTTGTTTTAAATTAATCATATTGATATTTCCTCAATAATAATCAAGTAAAAAAAAGATCAGAAGGAATTAAGGAAGGTACTTAAATGTTTTAGAAAAAAACATATCATATTAACTAATTTAATTAACATCCTTAAATTACTCAAATTAGTTAATCTTATATTGAGAATTGGAAGAGTATATTAAGAAACATATGAGCTCTTATCACTTACGCAGTTGATTTGAGTAGCTCTAATGTGCAGGATTAAGCATAACCAATGGTAGATTAAAAAATTATAACTATTAATCAAGGTGCAAATATATTCTTTTAAGTTTTTTTTGAGAGGTTATGTTGTACTAATTATCAATGTCATGTAGTATTGAGATATTAATCCTTCAAATTACAGAAGAGACGTTAGCTAAACTTTCTCCAGCAATCTTTTCCCAGCGAGAGACTTGGGAGATTAATTGAAACCCATGACCTTCCTCTCCATATATGCACAAAGTATCTCGTCTATTTTATGTCTTTTTAATCATCTCTTGAAGTTGCTTAATTTAAGATGAGATGAAGTATAGGCAGAAGCAAAGGAGTTAAACCTCCTCCTTTTTTTTTTTTGGGCTACGTATAGGTATCTTTTTATTAGAAACAATCTTACTTGAGGTATTGTCGGCATTAAATGTGGGTATTTCTCTTAACAGGGATTCGAATTTTGATTTGTTACTGTGGAAGAAACTAACACATTCTGCTAATTAACCTCCTGCTGATTATGTAAAGAAAAAGTTTACTTTATGAGCATCTAACCAATAAAACTAAAACTGAATTAAAATGCAACAAATGAATTGATCCCTTGACATATGGCTCTTTTTCCTTACATCGGAAAATATATATATATATATATATATAAATGATGGGGATGTAATTAAAAGAGAGACATTGTACTAATTACGAAGAGAAAAATAGTGAAAAGGAACAGCGCATAAACAGCAAAATCGATATTAGTGGCAGAAAGTAGGGACCCACTTGAGAATTTGATGTTTCCCACTATGTTCCATAATCCTCACACTCCTCTTTCGGCGTAATTAAACGCTTATAAGCTTTGATGATATCACAATCTATAATGCCAAAATTAAACAACAACTCTTTCATTTCTCAATAACCTGATCATCGGTCTTCTTCTTCTTCTTCTTCTTCTGCTAGAGCTGCCATGTCCAGAATTCATCCAAGCCATCATCAGCATCATCATCGTCAAGGGCATCAGGAGTCCATGTCCAAAGAGAAGACTCAGCCTTGTGTTCTCACTGTGTGGAAGAGATCCACCATGAGCTTCCAGGGTACCGATGGCTTCACCGTCTTCGATCACCATGGAAAGCTCGCTTTCCGAGTCGATGACTATTCCAGAAACAACTCCACCGCCATCCTCATGGACGGCGCCGGAAACGCCTTGCTCACCCTCAAGCCTCAGGTACCTTGTAAACACATGTTTTCCCATGGCATAGATTCTGTTATATGTATATGTATGTGTGTGATTTTGAATGATGGAATGATCTTTTATGAATTTTATAATGAATACTAATATTGATGATCCCACACGTTTGTTCATGAAATCCAAGAGATGAGACATGCTGTTTATAGCTCTTGGATGAAAACATGTGACAAGTTTAGAGAGCTTTCGCTCCTAATAAACTACTCTTTTGTTATTGACATTCTCCTTTTGATGAATTTGTGTTCATAACAAAGATGCTTTCATTGAGAACTAGCTAACTCGAGAGAGCTGCTTATAGAGGATTCTGACCGGCTGGAGGTCTAATGAAAGCTTGTATTATGGGATGGACAGTCTTTTTAGACTTGTGTATGTTGACAAGAGTTTCTCACAAAATCCAAGGAATAAGACAAATGCTGTTTATAATTTGTGAATATCATAGATGATTTTGACTTGATGATTATGTCTTGTAGTGCTGTATGCAGTGAATGGAAGGTAAATAAATATATGGGTATTTATGTGACAGATATTCAGCATGCAGTGGAATGCTTACAGAGGAGAAGGATATTGCAGTAGAAGAGATAATAAAAGCAGTAATAATAGTAAGAGTAGTGGGGCAAAGCCAAAAGCTTTATTCAGCATGAGATCAAGTGGGTCAATGGTGTTTAATGGAGGAGGGGATCAAAATCATGACGAAGCTCAGGTGTTCATGGGACCATCAGGCAGACAAGGTCAAGGATGTAAGGCTTATGATGACACACCAGATTTTAAGGTACAAGGATGTTTCAGAAGGAGAAACTGTGTCATCAGAAACAGCAGAGGACACATAGCTGCCAGGATTTCTAGGAAGAGAGTGAACAAGACGGTTCTTCTTGCTGATGATGTCTTCAACCTGGTGGTTCAACCTGGGTTTCAACCTGAACTCATGATGGCTTTTGTTGTTGTCTTGGATCGTATTCATTCTAAGCACTATTATACTCCCCTTTTGTGTTCCTAATTAACAATACACACACACATGTAAACCTTCATACAACCAAAGGGATGGATTATTAATTGCTTTGATCTTAATTCAGAATGATTTGGTTTCAGCCTTAACTCAAATTTAAACTGGGTTTCATTCTACTGTACTACCTGCTGCATATCTAAAAAAACTTAACTGTTATTAATTAGGAACATAAAACTTTGCATACATGCTCAAATTCTGTTATTCTATCGGATGTTCTGTAAATACTTCTGTAAGTGTTCTGTTAAGACTAGGAGTTGCCATAATTCTAATGGTTCCATGAATTCTAAAACCTGACTAACCTAAACTTTATTTCTCTCTGTTGAAAAAAATTCTCTCTGTTGAAAAAAACTTGCGATCTAGCTACATGCTCTTGTATGTTTTGAAGGGGTATGGTGTGTATGAGAGGTATCTGAAATAATCTCTGGTGAAACGAACCAAATACAAAAACCTTGGCATTAAAGCCAAGGAGAGAGAACAAGCCAGATATCATGGAGCAGAGCCAAAACCTAATAAGCAAGACAACTAGTGCGCTAAGTGAATTGAATCTTAGGATTTATAATATCAATATATCATATGAGGTTATGGGTAGAAAGATAATAAATTTCCAGGTTCTTGTTTTGCAAGATTCAAGATAGTATAGAATTTGGAATGGGTCTAAATTTACATAAGTGCTTCATCAATCACGAGTTATATAAGATAATATTGGTTTAATAACATGGAATGGAAACAAAAGTCATAACATAGGTAGGGATTAGCCCTTGGACTTTTTCACATACATAGTATAGGAATCTTCACAAGTTGTTTTTAGAAACTTCTTTAATTTTTTGACTAAGAACTCTAACTAACATACCTCTGACAATGAACAAGAAAGCTGTGAATGATGAGAACACAAATGTTTTATGACGGAATTAAAGGATCTTGAGGGGAAAAAAAAAGGTGAGTTTTATTCAGAGTCCTGTATATAAGTAGAAATGAGACTCATTATTTTATTTTATCCATTTCTAATTTATCTCTCAAAAGTATCTCGGATGATTTAAATTTCATGATGAAATGAAAATCTTATAAATAAAATCAAATAATTCATACAAGGAAGCAAATGACTTTAATTATTATGTTGTGACATAATTAGTTTTACATAACGAATTTTCCACTTTATTTCATTTGATTTGCATGTGAGGGCTTTGGTATCAGGCTTCCAAGCACAACAATCTAATTTTGTCAATTTTAAGGATCTTCATACAGATTCTTTTTCACGGAAATGAAAATGGAGATTGGAAAATAGAAGAAGGGTATTTTGAACATTGTGTAAAACATTGTTGGAATGTCCAATATTTGGTATTTTATTAGGATGGAAAGCCCATGTATTCAAATGGATCCATAATAATTGTTTGAAAAATAAGTATGGCTTGAGAATCCTGCATTCCACTATTTTCTGCACTGTAAACTTATTTTTTATGATTATATAAAAAAATGTTTTATTTTTTAACCATTAATCCATTATTCACATTTCAGTCCATTTCTACCATTAACCTTGGTGCAAAGAAAGTTGAGGTCTCGCTGGCCCTAAAAAAGTTGGGGGAGAAAAGAGCTGAGGGTGCCAAAGTTTTTTTTTTTTTTAAAGGTTGCTAAATTAATAATTAAATATGCTTGATATACTCTGCCTGGTGTTCTATAATATTTATCCCAGCTTGCGAACGCTCACATCACCACCTAATAAACACTTAAAATGTCAAATTAATGATTAAGATAATAATTTTAAGTAGTTATATAATATTTGCATAATATGTAAATATTATAATTTCTAACTTTATTAAAAAATTATAAAAAAGATATTGTGCAAAATAAAAAAATCAATTTAAAATCAAATTGAATTTAGAATTTATCGTTTAACAAAATCTTTGAAACTTACTTTTTTTTTTTTTATCTTCAATGTCATTTTAACCTAAATATTTCCCTTTTTTAACAACATTTCATAGAGCTGGGAATCAGGGCCGGCCCTTCAGGGCTGAAATTTTAAAAATATCCCAATTTGCTAGGCCCGGCCCTTAAGCTACAAGGCCAGGGCCGGCCTGCGGGCTCTTGACCCATTTAAGAAAAAAATACTATTTTTTATATTTATCATATTTTTTTATAAAAATAAACCAATGAAATTATTAATAAAAGACATAAATATGAATAAAATTAAGTCACAAATATAAAATATCATCATATATAAATATTCATCAATATCTAAGAATATCTAAAACATTTATTAACAAGATAACAACATCTAAAAGTTTTATCTATAATGCAATTGTGTAATAAATAAACACTATCATTAATCTTTTGAAACTTCATCATCACTATGATTAATTATTTTTTTTCATAAGCATGCTTTTCTTTCGTAACAAAAATATCAAGTTTTTCTTCTTTATAAGAATTTTATTTTTAAATTTTGCAATCTAACTATTATTTTATTTTAATGTGAGAAACATTGTTGTTGAAACTCATGAATTTCTAATTCAAATTATAGAATAACAAGTTATATAAGTATAAAAATATTCTATTATCAAATATATATATAGTTTAAAAATATCAACGCATATAATATAAATCAAATCATTATTAAAATATAAATTAACCCATTTTTTAAAAATTTAATTGGATAAATTATTGTCTAAAATTAAATTTAATTTTAAAATGATAATAATAACTAAATATTTGAAATATTATTAACAATGTAAAAAATTATTAACATTAATATTATATAAAAAATTTTAAAAATAAAAAAAATTATAAAATGGCTTAAAAGGGCCGGCCCGCGGCCCTCCAGGACTGACCCTTTTAAGCCCTCGACCCTCCAGGACCAATCCTCCAGAGCTTATTTCTCATTTTAAGAAAAAAATATCAAATCCGGCCCTTATAATTTTAGGGCCTAAACGGGCTCGGCCCGTTTTTCCGGCTCTAACATTTCGCTTGTCACACACACATTTACACACACACACACACACACTCTCTCTCTCTCTATATATATATTTAAAAAGAGACATGAATAGAAATTCTCCCCAAAATAAAATTCACAATGCCATGTGTAAGGGTAGAAATAGGCCAAGCGGCCTATCAGAGATCTTTAGCTTGGCCTGCTAAAAAACACACAAGCTCAGGCTTATTTAAGAATCTGTTTTGCTTAACAGGTCAGGCTCAGACTCTATAAAAAGCCTATAAAACCTATCAGGCTTGCTAAAAATACACACAGGCTCATGTCTCTTTGAGAGTCTATTTTGCCTAATAGGCCAGGCTTTATAAAAAGCCTATAAAACTTATCAGACAATTTGAGCCTGTTATGAATTTACAATATTATGTATTTATGTTCAATTATGCTAAAAATAAATCTTACCACTGCACCAATGCATTTTTCTTATTACTTACTCCCTCCGTTCCTTATTATAAGAGACGAATAACCAAATTACGTTGATAAAAAAAACAGTTAAAATTAGTTAAAAACAATCAATGTGTAAAAAATATAATTTTTTCCCAAAAATACCCTCATTAATAAGGAGAGAGAGTATAAGAGAGAACAATTAAATTATTGAAAGAAAGAGAAGTGAGAGGGAGAGAGTGTGTGAATTTGAGACAATAAATATGGGTAAAATAGGAAATCAACACAAAAAAGTAGAGACAACTTTTAAGTGTCTTTTATATATAGGAACATGCTATAAGTACCAAATGTCTCTTATAATAAGGAACGGAGGGAGTATAATGCACGATTTATAATTTTAAATCCAATTACTTAAGATTGCCAAAAAAAAAAAATTGTTACTCTGACCTTACTCCTTGGGTTTTGTCCTTCGGTTCAATCTGGCCGCCACTTGAGCTCTCCATCTCCAGTCTCGACTTTGTTCTCCATTCTCCAAGTCTCGTCGGTGCCGTTCACCATCTCCAGCTCCGACCTCGCACTGTCGGACCTCACAAGCCACAGTATAACCGTCGTTCACTCTCCAGCTCCGAGCTTGCACGGTCGGCCGTTCTCAATCCTCATTTAGCCCGTGCGCCATCAATAGGTAAGCTTTTTGTTACAAACTAAACTTTGATAACTAGAACACTACTTTCTCTCGTCCATCGTATTCAAATAACAAAAGCGGTCGACTGCTGATATGATTTCATTATTCATGACAGAAATCGCAGAAATTTGAAGTCTGAATATGATTATATATATTCATGGCAGAAATCGCTGAAATCAGAAGTCACCGCCATGAATACACACACACACACACACACAAGATCCCATATATATTTATATTCCCATACATACATGTATATATTCATGGCAAAAGTCGCAAAAATCTGAAGTCACCGCCATGAATATATATAAAATATATATGGAGAGCATCAGATTTTATCAAAATTTTAATCATACAACGCTGTGCTGTGCTTATGTTTTACAATTTTTCATTGTTCTTCTTCTTGTTCTTTTTGGCGTGCCTCGTTTATAGATTCTACAATCGCCTGTGTTGTGCCAATGGATCAAGATTTTATCATAATTTTCCTACAGCAAACTAGGAACTTTCGTGTCGTGGATATTTTTGTTAACTTTTGATTTATCAGATTTCTTACTCATTTTCCTAGAGGGTGGAAGCATTTTTTTAATCATTCAACTGTTATATGCTAAATTGCTAATATATGCTTTATGATTCATTTCTAGTCTATGATTCATCGCTAATATATTATAGATTTCATTTCTTCTTTTCAAGGTGTTCAAACAAGAAGAAATTATTCAAAATTTGATTATGTGCGGCAGATAGCTATACTTTTATTTGGTCAAAATTATTGTAATTGTAGTGAAACTTGTTCCGTTGCATTTGGTATTATCTTGTTAATTAATTAGATTGTATTAGATTGTGTGTTGTATTTTGGATAATTTTTTATTGGATTATTATAATTTTGAATTTATTTATGCATATATGGCCTGTTTTCGGCCTGTTTAAAGGTTTAGGCCTATTTTATGTGGAAGCCTATTTTCGACCTATTTGAAGGTCTAGGCCTATTAGCTTGTTTATAGTTGTTTAAAAAAATACAGGCTTTTTAACAGGCTTCAGGCCAGGCTAGGCTTTTGTACAGGTCAGGCTTAGGCTGAAAAGAAAGCCTCTAACAGGTCACAGGCCAAGCTCAAGCCAGTTTGTTACAAGACAAGCCTATCCTGTTAAGGGGAAAGCGTGGCTTGGCCTGTTTCCATCCCTTGTAATCTTGAATTGTTTCTGTAATTAAAATGAAAGGCGATTTAGAGCTTAGAGATGTAACTTCTTCTTTTTTTTGGGATATCAAATATACCTGTCCAATGCAGTCACAAATTTATCCTGCAAGTGATTTTTGTGATAACAATGCTAACTTCAATTTTTTATCTGGCCCTTTTCGACTCTTTCTTTTTTGGTGGCCATTAACTCCATTTATTGAACTTTTATCAATATTTGTCTTTGCATTAATTCCTTGTGGTAAAAAGAATTCAAGCAGGGTTTTTTATTTAGATCACATTTTTGGGTTCTTGGTACTGAATGAATGAGTACATATGGGTGTATATTGAAAATTGAAGATTTTTCGCAGCAGTGGTATTGTTCAATCACTGAAAGAAGCAGCCTTTAATTCAAATTACAGTGTTAAATTTCATTGGTTCTCATCCAAAGGCATCTGAACATTGGTTGGTTTAAATGAAGATGATGGATCATGGTTAAAAAAATTCACCATGCTTCCAAATGAATTGGACAAGACATGTATTATTAAGTATGTGTACTTGGAAGTGGGAATTTTTACCCCCCCCCCTTTATCATCTTGGGATGTTGTATAGGGTATTATGCTTTGTGACTTTAACAATTTTGATTAATTAGATTATAAGTAAGAGACGTGATATTTTATGGGTTATTATTTGCAGCTATTTTCTGATGCTCCATGATGATACTCTCCTCTTCCCTATGAAAATATTTGGGTAGAATGTTGATATGATGTGAGCATCTGCACTTGTATGAATTATCATATATCTCATGACTTGTGGTTTACCATATGATCTTGTTGCTTCTCAAGTATTTGTTAAAGAAAGTGGTTTTGAAATTTGACAGGGGGTGAAGCAAATACTATGTCGGAAGAGAAACTTTCCCCTGCATTTTGATTCTGAGTCGCAATCTTAATTGAACGAGAACATGAGGTTTGCTGTAATTTCCAGATTACTCCCTCGTCGCCACAATTTGCCCAGCACATGTGCACTTGGGAATTCTCGTGCATTCCAACCCGATTTTGTACCCAGAGATCCAAAAGCCAAACCAAAAAAGTACAAAATCCCTCAATTTTATGATCCATATGGCCCCAGACCTCCTCCCTCAGAGAAAGTTGTTCAGCTTGCAGAGCGAATAGCGGCACTGCCTGATGAAGAACGCCGTCAAATTATGCCTACTTTGGCAGAAAGACTAAGGCTTCCGAAATTGCAGCCAATTTCAACTGAAGGCTTGGACTTGGCTCCACAAGGTGGTGCGGCTGGACCGAAGGCTGAGGAGAAAAAAGCAGAAAAAACAGCATTTGACGTCAAGTTGGAAAAGTTTGATGCTGCTGCAAAGATCAAGGTGATTAAGGAGGTCAGAACATTTACCAACCTGGGTTTGAAAGAGGCGAAAGATCTCGTTGAAAAAGTACCTGTTGTGCTCAAACAAGGAGTGACTAAAGAAGAGGCAAATGAGATGATAGAAAAGATTAAAGCTGCTGGAGGAGTAGCAGTTATGGAGTAGGATTTTTTGAAGCAAAGAAAACTAAACTAAACGCTGTAGGTTGAGGCAAATGAATTACAATTTGATATTGTTTTGAGAATTTTGCTGTAGGTCAATCTTTTTAAATGGTTCTGTGATGAACTCAAAAATTATATCAGCCGGTTACCAGTTGTATTCTTACACTCCATGGTTCTCCTGCGCATGACTATTCCATGGTAGTTGTTTGATCTTGTATTAGTTAATTTTTTTTTTCCAAGTTTTATATGCTCATTTGATCTATCATTAGTCAAAACATGAGATAAGCCCTTGAGTATCATAGTTGTTTGGACTGCTAAACCTCTTTCTCCTTTCCCCTGTAGGGAAAACAGGAAAAATATTTTGGAGGCAGGGTTTAGTTCATGCGTGTCTGATTTTTTTGGTTCCCTGTATTTTCAGCAGGCTTGAGTTGAAATATTTGATTAATGCTAATTCATGTTAATTTCTGTTAATGGCTCTTATTCATTCTATCTCCTCAAGTGTATAAGCTTGTTTCGTTGTTTTCCTTTTAGATGCCTTGCTAACATTTTATGAAGATATTTTTTTATGGTTGATTTGTAGGGAAAATGGAGCACACGAAGCTTAAATATCAAGTTTTGTTCTCAATTTAATTTCCTATGCCGTTAATTCTTTTTAATTAGCTACGCAGCACCTAACTCACTCGCAACTGAATCCATCAACTATGTCTCGTTGTAATTTAGTTTTTATGCTTTTGACTTTCTTGTAACTTAACCTCTAATCTTTTCATATTTAATAATGTGGTCCTTATCATATATAATTTATTTTGACTCATTAAATAATTATCCTACAGGTTAAAAAAAATTACCTTAACACATTGAAAACTGCAAATATGTCTTCCAAATCAGCGCTTAGGTGTGATAGAAAGTAGAACCTTGCCGGATTTCTTCACCGCCCAGCCCGAAGTTAAAAAGGCAACCCATGCGGGAGAATTTATGTAGTAGTTATAATTAATCTTGGGTCTGGAGAATTTCTCTGGCGGGATTTGAGCTTGAGATCATTGGTGTGGGATTGTATCCCAGCCCAATAGATTTTGTGGAAGCTACAGTGATTTTCTTTGCGTCCAAGGACTTTGCCGGCAATTTTCCTTACCACACTTTCATCACATTTGATCAAATTCAAAGCAGATACAAGAACAATCATGGGGCCTGGCACAATTAGCGCTTACCTGTGTTCTTTAAGTATTTAGAGGGGATTAGTTATTGTTACCAAAGAACAAGAAAGCAGATCGGATACCAAATTGATTGGGATAGTGGTTCAAAGATTAGTTAGTTGGGATCAACTCAAAGTCAAATCGGTTATATTAAAATAGTATAATTTAATTAAAAATAACAAAATATAACAACGTTAATAATCACTAATAATAAAATATAAAAAAATATAGCAATAGTTTTATTATTATAATAATAATAAAGCATAACAATATTGGAAATTTTGATATTTATGGTTCATCATTAACTCAAATTAATAATCATTGATACCAAAATTATCATTAAATTCATTTAAATCTATAGGAGCTGAGATACTAGGAGCTGAATGAAAAAAAATTAAGACCAATAACAACATAATTATCCAGACCAATTCATTATCAGTTTTTACTGGTTTGACTGGTTTGCTTCCGGTTCAACTCCTTCGGGTTTAAACTAGTTAGTTCACTAGTTTTCTAGTTGAACTGGTCATGATCTTTTTATTTTGTTATCTGATTGTTACCAGATACCCTTAAAAAAAAAAAACAGATACAAGAGGAGGCTCAGAAGCACAATCTTTCTTGAAAATTTTCCCCAAAGATCTACAGAACAAACGCGAATGGTGATGGGTTTTCCGTGGAAATCGAGATCTGTTGAGAATCTACCAGACTAGAGAAGAAAGGGTCTCCGATCAAGATGAATGTTAACCACAATTCAAATATTATTTTCGCTTTTCGGTGAAGAAGTAGAGGATGAAGACGCTGCCGGGGGTGACGGAGTCGGAGCACGACGGCGGACGATTGCTCAGATGTTGGGTTGCTTTTTTAATGTTGGTTGGATAGTGAAGAAATCCGGCAAGACATAGGTGATAAGAATAGGTCAATTGGAGTAGACCCTCTAGCCATTGGCGTTAAGGCCCACATGTATGACAACCACTATAAAGACATAGGCTTTCCGTGGGAGTAAAAAAAAGATAAGCAATGAACTTCACTTTGTTTTAGTCACCTCTATGTTCACGGGATAGGACGGGATAGAAATTTTATCCCCATGTCCCGTCCTGTCCCGTCCTTTTTTTTTTTTTTAAATAATATAATTTTTCGTATAAATTTTTTAATATTATAATGTTTATTTTTTATTGAGTGTTTAAAGATAAAAACATCATAAAAAATATTATGTAGAAAGCCCAATTATATAATATAAAAAAGATGTAAAAATAATACTATAAAAAAATATAGGAAAAAAACACTATATTATGTCTTTATGAATTATTTTATTGAGGAATGAGATTTTGTTAAGATAATACTCCTCCGATCCTTATTATAAGACCCCATTTGACTTTTTATTTGGTCCTAATTATAAGACCATAATCCATTTTTTCTCTTATATTTATACATTTTTTTCCAAGATAATCCTTCTAATAATGATAGTTTTAGCCAATATACTTAATTAGCAAGGATATTTTAGGAATGACAACACTTATTTATTATAAATAACCAACTTAACTTACTTCCTTAATCTTCTCAAATAAGTCAATTGGGTCTTATAATTAGGACCGGAGGAGTACTACAATTTAAGAGCTAAAAATCACTATAAAAATAATAATTATTGTTAATAAGTAAATTAAATAATCTAATAATAATTATTAATAAATAATTTTTTTTAAAAAAATAGCCTGAGACTGGACGGGATGGAACAACCCCGTCCCATGTCCCGTCCAGTCTCGGTCACTGTTCCCATCCCGTCCCGTCATGAAATTTTTTTTGTCCTGTTCTATTTCGTCCTGAACTCATTGGGACCGGGACGGGACAGGACAAATTGAACACCCCTACCTCTACCATTGCTAAACCCCTACTGGTATTAAAAAAAATGATAGAAAAATTTACTACCTTACCTCATTTTTTCTTATAAAGATTTTGCTTCTTTTCCTTTAATTTTTTTTCTCTCCTATTTGTAGGCTATTTGTAGGTAGTAAGTTATCATTAATTATGATTTTTTATTTTATTTTATTTTTTTCACAATTATGACTCTAAAAGATATTTCAAATTGGGAGCCAATCATGTTACATGAGAGATTTTTTCTATTTCTTATATGAATTTTTGTCTAATGACTCCACATTCTATTTCCTAAACAAGAGCCAATCAACATTTAAACTCACCTTTTACTTTATTACCATTTATTATGGGGAGAATTTTTTTAATTTTTCTTTTTTATTTACTACGTGGTGGACCTTTCAAACTTGGCCTCAAAGAAAGAATCAAGAATACTTTTTTTAATTATTATTTATTTATTTTATTTATTATTTCTTGTTGGCCTGAACAAAATGGGGGTTCAGCTTGTTCATTTCCAAATAACCTATAATTATCAACAAAAAAAAAATTAATGCACATGACTTTATAGGTTATCTCAATTTTGAATTAGATATAATTATAATAGTTTATTACTATTAGTAAATTGCTATTAAGATTATAAAGTGCATACAGTATTCTTAAGTATTTTGTGATGCATTCAAAATTCTAAAATATTTTTTGTTAGATGTGTCTTGTACCTTAAATTATATTTTAATATATTTAGCACCTTAAAATATTTTTTTAGTTACATCCATTATCCTAAATTATTTTTTAATGAATCTAGCATCTCAAATTGGTTAGTGTAAAATTATACTAAAAAATATTTTAGCGTCCTATATGCATATAAAAAAGTATTTTAAAGTGCCGGATGCAATATATAATACTTAAAATACTGGATCCACCTAAAAAAACACTTTATGATGCTAGATATACTTTCACCCTTGAAATTATTGAAATTAAATCCACCGACCCCCATAGATTAACATACTCAATATAAAAATTTCTATGAAGTTTATACGTGAGGTCACTGAACATCATCAAATAAAAAATTAATTATAAACTTAACAAAGATCATAAATATTAGATTAATTTTTTTGCCAATGAAATATTAGATTAAAATAAAGCTTATGTTGACAATTAATAGATGCCTTAATCTTCTCTCTACAAAATCACCAAAAAAAAGAAAGAAAAAATCAAATGGGGGAAAACAGAATAAGAATGCATAGCGCCACCTTCCTGTAATATAGTAGATGCCTTAATCTTCTCTATGAAAAATCACAAAAAAAGGAAAGATGACAACAAAATACCATGTGAATTTTAAAAAGACAAATAAGGCATCTGAATAAGCAAAATGACAAATAGGGTATTGGATACCAATTTGGAATTTAGATTTTTGGCCTAATTACTGAATTGCCCTGATTGTCTTTGAACACTGAGCAGTGTATCCATGCGATAGAGAAAGGGAGAAACTGATTTCCTTCGACGAAACTAAGTCCAAGTTCCTGTAGTCACCAAAAAGGGTTCTTCAAAATCCCGTTGCCGCTGTCGTAGGAGTAGATTGCCGTCGCTAAATTTGGTTACCATCGCTGAAATAAATTGCCCTATCTGAAATAACTCGTACTCCCTGAGATTGTTGCCGCCGAAGAGGTCACTGAAGTATTTGGATTATTCATGAGTGAGTAGAAGTTGATGGTGGGATTTAGATTATTCATTTTTGTTGCTTTTCATAGTGAAATAGGAACAAGATTATTGCATTTGAGGGTTCATATTCAGTATTTAGTGAATGATGAAGCAGAAATCAGAAAATAGTGGCAAGCAATTACGTAATGTAACTGTTATCATATGCTTGTTGGTTTTTGGTAAATCCCAGTACGTGAATGGTAGATTTTATTATACATGTAGTTAATTATGAAAGTTAATAGTTCAATGTTTATTATGATGTACTTCAGGGGCACGTTTACTGAATGATTTATTTATGCTTACAAGTTGCCCTTCCGATGAAAATAGGTTTACAAAACCCATTAAAGAAGTGGTCACTTTCACTATAAAAGTTGTAAATCCCATTATGTGTTTTGTAAAATTCAACATGAAATTTTATTAGTGATGAAAAGTAAGATACTCATCCCTCGAAAATATGTTGCAAAACCTATTAATAAAGCGGTCACTTTTATCACAAAAGTTGTAAATCCCAATATATGTTTTGTAAAATTCAAAGTGAAATTTTATTGGTTTTTAGAAATAAGTTACCCATCCCCTGAAAACAAGTTGCAAAAGCCATTTAAGAAGTGGTTATTTTCACTATAAAAGTTGTAAATCTCACTGTGTTTTTTTGTAAAATTTAGCGTGAAATTTTATTGATTTTTAGAAACAAGTTGCTTATCCCCTGAAAAGAGGTTGCAAAACCCATTTAAGAAGTGGTCATTTTCACCACGAAAGTTGTAAATCTCACTATATGTTTTGTAAAATTCATCATGGAATTTTATTGGTTTTTAAAAACAAGTTGCCAATCCCTTGAAAACATGTTGCAAAACTCATTGAAGAAGTGATCATTTTCACTACGAAAGTAGTAAATCTCACCATGTGTTTTGTCAAATTTAGCGTGAAATTTTATTAGTTTTTAGAAACAAGGTGCCCATCCCCTGAAAACAAGTTGCAAAACCCATTGAATAAGTGGTCATTTTCACTACGGAAGTTGTAAATCCCACTATATGTTTTGTCAAATTTAGCGTGGAATTTTATTAGTTTTTACAAACAAGTTGTTTATCTCCTGAAAACAAGTTGCAAAACCCATTAACAAAGTGGTCACTTTCACTACAAAAGTTATAAATCACAATATGTGTTTTGTAAAATTCAAGACAAATAGTTTAATAATACTAGAAAACCAAATAGCTTCACATTCTCTGAAAATGGTTTTATGCAAAGAACAGAGACAGAACCAAAAGGAAGAATGCTAGGCAATAACATTTTAAGCTGTGGGGACCAATCGAAAATGCTCTATGAAGAATAATATTTAAGCTTCCTACTTGTTTATCACAGTTGGTGTTACTTCGACAACCTCTTTGACGGCGACAATCTCAGGGAGTACGAGTTCTTTCAGACAGGGCAATGTATTAACTTTCATAATTAACTACATATATAATAAAATCTACCATTCACGTAATGGGATTTACCAAAAACCAACAGGCATATGACAACAGTTACATTATGTAATTACTTGCCACTATTTTCTGATTTTTGCTTCATCATTCACCAAATACTGAATATGAACCCTCAAATGCAATAATCTTGTTCCTATTTCACCATGAAATAGCCATAAAAATGAATAATCTAAATCCCACCATCAATTTCTACTCACTCATGAATAATCCAAATACTTCAGTGACCTCTTCGACAGCGAGAATCTCAGGGAGTACGAGTTATTTCAGATAGGCAATGTATTTTAGCGATGGTAACCAAATTCAGCAACGGCAATCTACTCCTACAACGGCGGCAACGTGATTTCGAAGAACCCCTTTTGCTGACTGTAGGAACTTGGATTTAGTTTCGTCGAAGGAAATCAGTTTCTCCCTTTCTCTATCGCATGAATACACTGCTCAGTGTTTAAAGACAATCAGGGCAATTTAGTCATTAGGCCAAAAATCTAAATTCTAAATTGATACCCAGTGCCTTATTTGTCATTTTGCTTATTCAGGTGCCTTATTTGTCTTTTTGAAATTCACATGGTATTTTGCTGTCATTTTTCCAAAAAAAAAAAGAGCGCCTAGTAATTATAAATCATGATTAATTATTTTTATTTCTATTTAATGGTTAAAATTTTTGAATTGATTTATAATTTTAGCTTTGGAATTGATGTATATATTTTTTAAACTTAAACTTCACTCTTTCTTTACACTTATCTTAGCCTCTTATGTATTATTTAAATTTAAAATTTAAGAAATTTTAAAAACAATAATTTTTGAACCCATGATGAATTATTTACATTTGAATTCATTAGTTGAATATTTTAGAGTTATTTTCCACTATATATTCTATATTTTTTTTATTAAAAAGAAAGATTTTGAAACCTTTCACAGGCATGGGCATTTTGTTTGACGCTTTTTTAATTTTGACGATTATTAACAAAAAAAAACTGAATATTTGATTTGTTTTAATTTGAGGGTACCGTTAAATATGAGTAAAAGTAACCGTTAAATATTACTCCTTCGGTCCTTAATATAGGACTTAATTGTTGAGTTGATTTTGATCCTAAATATAAGACCTATTTCTTATTTTATCAATTTTTTTTAAATTACCCCTATGGATACTCTCTCAACTATAATCAAATAGAAGAGGGAGGGATGATATTAAGAAAGATGATTATGGTGTTTTAGGAAAAACATGTTATATTTCTTATAATTAGCTAACTTATCTAATTTTCTTAATTTAATCAAATTAGTTAAATAGATTTTATATTAAGAATTGGAGGAGTAATAATTATGTAGCATTCATTTTATCATTTACGCAGTGTTTGGCTCAACGGAGGAAAGAGGAGGGGAGGGATTTTAATCAAGGGAAGGGGAGGGGAGGAAAGGGGAAGGTAGCTACAAAAGGGAGGGGAATGATTTTAATGATCTCCTGTTTGGATTGATTGAAGGGGAGGAGAGGGAGCAATTTTAATAATACCTTATTTTGTTCGAATAAAAAATTGACTATTTTAACCTCATAAAATTTAAATAAATTTTCTCACTTTTTTATTTTGTTAAGATATAACTATATATATAAAATACAATTCATCAATTTTGATTTACAAGACACAGTCATACACTTATAGAATATCAAGATAAAAAGTCATGAGTGATAGATTTCAATCAGAAAAAAGACCTTGAAGGTGAAAGAAAATATCAACAGCCTCTTGGAATTAGGAGAAGAGGAAAAAAAAGTTTACAAATGCTCACTAATTTTGGAGACAGTTATCTTAATAACCTCTTATTAGATGCTCAAAAGAATTCTCTTATATAGAAATGTCTATGACTGATTAGAGGTTAACAATCAAAAGGATATATGAGGAATTAAAATATTATCTTTCACCTCCCCTCAAAAAAACCTTACCTTTGGAGGGGAAGCTAAAAGGGAATGGGAGGGGAGAAGAACTTTTCCCCTCTTTAAAAAACATCTTAACCAAACTGTAATATCCTATTTTTTTTTAAAAAGAAAAAAAAAATATAAGAGTCAACTTTCCACCAACTTTCGGTGGAAAGTTGAAACTTGAGGGTGGAAAATTTGGGAGAGACGTGTGGAAAAAAATGGGAGGAATGAAGACTTTGGGGAGAAGGATTTATTGCTAGAAGAAAAAAATGAAAAAGGTAGTTGGGAAGATGGAGATAAAAGAGCGAGTAAGGGGCAGATGAGAATGCGTGAGAGAAAGAGGAGAAGAGAGAAAGAGAGTTGGAGTGTGCTTGAGAGAGAGGAGCATACCGGTGAAGGAGAGGGCAAGCTTTGCAGATATTTTAGGTACATAAAATTACTTCTTTTTATCAAACTTTCTTTATAAATATTTCCTGTATATTTTAAACTTCATATTTACATTATTACTGTAGTTATTAGAGAAAATTTTGAGACTTATATATGATCTAAGTACTGAGTTTTGACAAAAGATGACTATAGAAATTTAGAAATAAATGAGTTGTTAATTTTAATCGGTTTAGATTTCTCTATTTGTTGGTTTTTAGTATTTAAATAAATTTTTCTAGTTGAGAAATCTGTTACATATGATTTATATTATATTTTTACCGATTAAATTAAGTTAAATAATTTATTTGGATTGTTTGATATATTATTGAGATTTTAATCGGTTTGGATTGGTCCATTTGTTGGTTTTAGTGCTTAAATGGATTTTTCTAGTTGAAAAATATGTGATATATGATTTATATCATATTTTACCGATTAAAATTAAGTTGAATAATTTAATTGAGGTGTTTAACATATTATTAAGATTTTAATCGGTTTATTTTTATTTATTGGGTGACTGGAGGTTTTAAAATAATTATTGTAGCTAAAAAGTTTATTATTTATGGAAATATATATATGGTAGTTATACCATTAAAGTTTTGATTAGATTATTTATTTATAAATATTTGAAGTATTATTGAATTTTGATAGTGTGATTTTGAGGTTTAAACTTAAATGAAGATTTTTCGGATTTAGAACATAATAATTTTATATTTGGAGATTGTTGAAAATCCTTTTTATTAAGATAAATAATTTGGAGGTGGTAAATAAATAATTTGGGGTTGTTAGAAATTTTAAATTGTTGCTAAAATACTTAATAATTTTTGGGTTATGAGAGTTGCGGGAATTTAGAGTAAAAATTTAAATAATATAGAGAAGTTTAATTAATTAATTAATTAGTTTATATTAATATGTGGTTATATTAATTGTGTAGATTAATTATTGGTTGAGCAAAGGATTGACCTTGTGGTAATCCTTAGTATTGCTTTGGCGAGAGGTAACCACTTTCCACTTGTTATATGTGCTAATATGTTGTTTGTGAGTATTTTGCTATTTTGGTATAATGATTCGTTATTTGAAACTCGAGTAGATAAATTATATCTTTTGAGCTATGAAAATTGTCTTGTGGGATTTTTGGAATTGTGATTGAGAAGTTTGGAAAAGATATATGATTTATATCTTATGGATTATATGGGAAAAGATTGAGACATTTTGTTATATTGTGAATGGTTGTTTGTTATTTGGATTTTGGATTGAGCGCTATCCTACCACGTGGTAAGGCCGCCATTGGTGCACATTGGTTGGCTTCTTCCTTCGTCCCTAGAGTAAGGGATAGACCTTTGTGGCTTTTTATTCGTCCCCCAAAGAGTGGGATAGGCCTATAATAAGGGATGGACTTTTGTGACTACTTAATCGTCCCCCAAAGTGTGGGATAGGCCTATAGGTCGGTTTGATCCCCTAGTGAGGGATAGACTTATGTGGCTTGTGTGTTAGCCCCTGTAATGAGGGTTTGGATGATTGAGATTATTTGAGTATACATATTTGTATTTTCATTGGTATATAGATATTGAGGTTTAATAATTATCCCACTTGACACCTCACGAGCACATGTTAGTATGTATGATGAGTTGGAAAGTTGGTTACTGAGGCGTTTGTCTCACCCCGTGGTTTAACATTTTCAGGCGATAGTTCAGGTGGTGGCCCATCAGGGAAGGCTCCGGAGGCATAGTGTGCTGTTATAGCTTGTATAGCCTCCCTGCTTTTGTTCTATGTGTTGACTTGTTATATATTGCCACATAGGGCTCATCTACTATCATATTGTAAAATAATACTCTTGATTACTACTATCTGGTATGATAGGGCCGTGAGGAGGCCCGAGACATTTTAGACTCTACGTGTAACGCTCCTTTGAAAGTATTGACTTTTGACTAATGAGCTCTATAGTTTATATTAAACTGATTTATCAGTTCGTATGTTGAAAATATAAGTTGGTTTGGGCTAATGGTTGAATGATATTTCTGGACTTTGAAAGTCCAAGGCCCAAGTGAACGATTGATGTGGCTCGTAATATAAGTTTATTTCTTTTAACCATGATAGCGATTTTAAAAAATTTTAAGGTTTCTTCTTTTCTATCATGGTTAATCGTTCAAATAAATTGAAAATTTTGATTAAAATGGGTTTTAAAGGAACGGTTGTCACAATTTGGTATCAGAGCCAAAGATTCTGTGAAGTGGGTTGCATTACATTGCATTTAGTGGCAATATATAATAATCTCACATAACCTTCCCTGTTACTTTGTGTTGCGTTTGTCCTTACTTTGTGTTTCTTTTGGTGGGTTCCATCCTTAGGTGGAGAGGATGGTACGGACACGATCTCGACAAACCGATCAGGGTGGAGATGAATCCACAAACCCGCCTAATCAACCACCGAATCCTTTGCAGTTTAACCAGGAGACTTTACTGCAACAGTTAAGGGAAGTGGTAGTTACGGTGGTAGATGAGAGAGTAAGGAAGATGGAGGAAGATTTGAGAGTCAAGAAAGCTGTGGAAGAGTTTGAAGGGAGTGGGCTTCCTGGACCGTCGGTGGGAAATTCTGTCACCCACAGGGGTTCTATTGAAGGAACCAGAGAAGAGAGTAGTTCACAAAGGCGACCAGGAAAGAAGAAGCGGTGAACCTTAAAAGCGTATGGAAGGACATAGAGCGGCATCACCCAAAGACGTTTGATGGGGGTATGGATCCTGACAAAGCTGAGGCTTGGATAGATGACATGGAGACAATATTTAAAGCTTGTGGCTGTAATACCTACCAAAGGTACAAGCAGCGGTAGTTTACTGAGGGATCGAGCTAAGAGGTGGTGGAGGAGCGTAAGCGGCATAGATGACTCGGGGATTACTTGGAACGAATTCAAACAGATGTTCTTTGATCACTACTTTCCCCCAGCCATGAGACAAGAAAAAGAAACAGCTTTTTATGCTCTTCGACAGGAGAACATGCATGAGGATGAGTTTATTGCCAAGTATATTGACCTCTCCAAGCATGTTACCTATCTGCAGCAGAATGATAACCCAGAGTGGATGGCCCGACAATTAATAGAACGGGCGAGGCCAGAGTTGAAACAGCAAATGGCTTTATATGAGTTTAAGAGTTTCGAGGATGCTTGCACGAAACTCAGGATGACAGCTCGCAGAACCCGAGAGGTAGAGGAGAGCCGACGTCGGGATAATCAGGGCAGATTCTCTGGTTTTATGAGGCCTACGGGAGGAGTCAATAAGAAGGGTAGCTATAGTTATGGGAGCTCAGGGAGCTTCAGCAGAGGCAAGAACCAGAATCAGAAGGATTCAGCCCGTAGAGGCTATATGCAGAGGAGACAGGCTCAGGGGAGCCGTATATGGGAGGAAATCAGAGCTTCCATCGTGAGCCTACCAGATCCATACCAAGTGTTAGCGGTCCTTGCTCGAGATGTGGGAAGAATCATCCAGGGCAATGTTTGGAATGCTACAGATGCCATAAGTTTGGACATATAGCTCGCAATTGCCCAGAAACACAGCAGCAAACTCCTAGTTTCAGATCCACAGTGCCCGGGAGAGTTTTTGCTTTGACTAGAGAGGAAGCTGGTATGTCTCCTAATCTGATTAGAGGTACTGTCTCTCTTCAAGGACATGATATACCTGTGTTATTTGATTCTGGTGCCACTCATTCTTTTATTGCTGCGGAATGTGCTCAAAAGTTTAAATTTCCAATGCATGATTTGTCTTACATGTTGAAAGTGTCAACTCCAGCGGGAGCCACTGTGTTAACCACACAGGCGTGTTTAAGTCTTGTGCTTAAATTTGAGAATCGTGAGTCTGTGATTGATTTGATTTGTCTACCCCTCAAGGGTATTGATGTGATTATTGGTATGGATTGGCTATCAGCAAATAATGCCATTCTGGATTGTAAAAGGAAGATAGTAACTCTTCCTTTGTGCACTACGATAGTTGAGGCTATTAATGGTCGTTTGTGGTTGTCTGCTACTCAAGCGACTAAGTGTATTGAGAAGGGTTGTCAGGCGTATGCTGTTTTCTTTTCCGTTAGTACGGATAAAGAAGTTGGTATAGACCAAATCGAGGTAGTAAAGGAGTTTCCTGAGGTATTTCCTGAGGAAGTGTCCGGTTTACCTCCTGAAAGGGAAGTTGAATTCTCCATTGAGCTAGTACCAGGGACAGCTCCAATTTCTAAAGCACCGTACAGAATGTCACCTTCTGAATTGGCAGAGCTGAAAAAGCAAATCGAAGAGTTACTTGAAAAAGGATTTATTAGACCAAGTGTCTCACCGTGGGGATCACCAGTACTGTTTGTGAGGAAGAAGGATGGGAGCTTGAGATTGTGTATAGATTACGGCAGTTGAACAAAGTGACTATCAAGAACAAATATCCTTTGCCTAGGATTGATGACTTGCTAGATCAATTAATGGGGTCAGCGGTGTTTTCCAAGATTGACTTAAGGTCGGGATATCATCAATTAAGAGTTAGAGCAGAGGACATCCCAAAGACGGCCTTTCGTACCAGATACGGACATTACGAGTTTCTAGTAATGCCTTTTGGTTTGACGAATGCTCCAGCGGTGTTTATGGACTATATGAACCGGATCTTTAGGCCGTACTTGGACAAGTTTATTGTGGTGTTTATAGATGATATCCTGATATACTCTAAGAATGAGGAAGAACACCGAGAGCATCTTTACATTGCATTGCGAATATTGAGGGATCATCAGTTATATGCTAAGTTAAGCAAGTGCGAGTTCTGGCTTAGAGAAGTGAAGTTCTTAGGCCATGTAGTATCTGCCAAGGGAGTAGCTGTTGATCCTAGCAAGGTCGATGCCGTATTGAAATGGGAAACACCAAAATCTGTGACGGAGGTACGAAGTTTCGTGGGCTTAGCTGGGTATTACAGAAGATTCATCAAGGGATTTACTCAGATCGCCATGCCTCTAACTAAGTTGACCAAGAAAGACCAACCGTTTATCTGGAGTGAAAAGTGTGAGGCGGCTTTCCAAGAACTGAAGGCTAAGTTGACCACGGCTCCAGTGTTGACTATTCCAGATCCTAGTAAACCGTACACCCTTTACACTGATGCTTCACTTAAGGGTTTAGGGTGTGTCCTGATGCAGGAAGGAAAGGTGGTTGCCTATGCATCTAGGCAATTAAGGCCACATGAGGAAAATTATCCTACACATGACCTGGAATTAGCGGCGGTGGTTTTTGCATTGAAGATCTGGAGGCACTACTTATATGGATCACAGTTTGAAGTCTTCAGCGATCACAAGAGCCTAAAGTATTTAATAGATCAGAAGGAACTGAATAATAGACAACGCCGGTGGATGGAATTCATCAAGGACTATGACTTTGAGCTTAAGTATCATCCGGGTAAAGCCAATGTGGTTGCAGACGCTTTGAGTAGGAAAACGGTGCATGTGTTTCACATGAGTTTGGAGGAACACTACTGCTTAGAGAGATTGAGAGATCTCCAAGTAGTGCATGAGGCTCCAGCCACTCTACAATCAATTTTGGGTGATTATGAGTTTTTCGAGACTTGAAGGTTGCACAGATGGAGGATGACCGGTTACTAAGCATCCGAGAGGAAGTAGAGAACCATGGTATGCCTGATTATGAAATTGGTGAAAAAGGAATCCTGAGGTACAAGAAGAGGATTTGTGTCCCTAATAATGAGGAAATCAAAAGGACTATTCTAGAAGAGGCGCATCGAAGTAATTACACGATACACCCAGGGATAACCAAGATGTACCAAGACCTGAAAAAGAACTACTGGTGGCCAAAAATGAAGAGGGATGTCACGGATTTTGTTGAAAAGTGTCTGACATGTCAAAAGGTCAAGATAGAACATCAGAGACCTCCAGGACTATTAAAGAATCTCGATATTCCCCAATGGAAATGGGACAGCATTTCTATGGATTTCATTACTGGTATGCCAAGAACCCCGGCTGGCTATGATGCGATATGGGTAATTGTAGATAGATTGACTAAGTCAGCGCACTTCCTGCCTATCAAGAGTACTTACTCGTTAGAACGATTGACAAAGCTGTATATAGATGAGATTGTTCGACTTCATGGAGTGCCGGAGTCTATCATTTCAGATAGGGACCCGAGGTTTACATCGAACTTCTGGCAGTCATTACATGAAGCCATGGGCACTAAGCTCAAGTTTAGTACTGCTTATCATCCTCAGACTGATGGACAGACTGAGAGGACGATTCAGACTCTCGAGGACATGTTGAGGGCTTGCGCTATAGAGCTAAAGGGTAGTTGGGACACTCACTTGTCATTAGCTGAGTTTGCCTATAACAACAGCTATCACGCTAGCATTCAGATGGCACCATATGAAGCTTTGTACGGGAGGAAATGTAGATCTCCACTTTGTTGGACTGAATTAAGTGAAAGAACAATTATTGGCCCAGATTTAGTGGACATCACAACCAGAAAGATTGAGCTGATCAAGCAAAAGTTGTTGATGGCCCAAAGTCGACAGAAGAGTTATGCGGATCGTCGGAGGAGACCTTTAGAATTTGAAGTGGGTGATCATGTATTTCTGAAGGTTTCACCTGTTACTGGTGTTGGTAGATCCATCAAAGCCAAGAAGCTTACACCCCGATTTATGGGTCCTTATGAGATTTTGGAGCGATTGGACCTGTTGCATATCGAATTGCGCTGCCGCCACATCTTTCCAGTTTACACGACGTGTTCCACGTGTCACAGTTGAAAAAGTATCATCCTGATCCGTCTCATGTTATTGAACCCGAAGAGGTGAGTTGCGAGATAATTTGACCTATTCAGCAGAACCAGAGCGGATTTTGGACGTTAAGGATAAACAATTGAGGAACAAAACTATCCGTCTTGTTAAGTCTTTTGGAAGGGCATGAGTCCGGTGATGCTACTTGGGAGACAGAGGAACGGATGCGTTACGAGTACCCTTACCTGTTTTCTTAGTAAGCACTTTGAGTTACTTTTGTTTTTATTTCTTGTGTGTGGTTGTTTGAATTTTGGGGACAAAATTCTATTTAGGTGGGGAGAATTGTAATATCCTATTTTTTTTTAAAAAGAAAGAAAAAAAAATATAAAGAGTCAACTTTCCACCAACTTTCGTGGAAAGTTGAAACTTGGGGTGGAAAATTGGGGGAGACGTGTGGAAAAAAAAATGGGAGGAATGAAGATTTGGGGAGAAGGATTTATTGCTAGAAGAAAAAAATGAAAAAGGTAGTTGGGAAGATGGAGATAAAAGAGCGAGTAAGGGGCAGTGAGAAGCGTGAGAGAAAGAGAGAAGGAGAAAGAGAGTGGAGTGTGCTTGAGAGAGAGGAGCATACCGGTGAAGGAGAGGGCAAGCTTTGCAGATATTTTAGGTACATAAAATACTTCTTTTATCAAACTTTCTTTATAAATATTTCCTGTATATTTTAAACTTCATATTTACAATTACTGTAGTTATTAGAGAAAATTTTGAGACTTATATATGATCTAAGTACTGAGTTTTGACAAAAGATGACTATAGAAATTTAGAAATAAATGAGTTGTTAATTTTAATCGGTTTAGATTTCTCTATTTGTTGGTTTAGTATTTAAATAATTTTTCTAGTTGAAAATCTGTTACATATGATTTATATTATATTTTTACCGATTAAATTTAAGTTAAATAATTTATTTGGATTGTTTGATATATTATTGAGATTTTATCGGTTTGGATTGGTCCATTTGTTGGGTTTAGTGCTTAAATGGATTTTTCTAGTTGAAAAATATGTGATATATGATTTATATCATATTTTACCGATTTAAATTAAGTTGAATAATTTAATTGAGGTGTTTAACATATTATTAAGATTTTAATCGTTTTATTTTTATTTATTGGTGACTGGAGGTTTTAAAATATTATTGTAGCTAAAAAGTTTATTATTTATGGAAATATATATATAGGTAGTTATACCATTAAAGTTTTGATTAGATTATTTATTTATAAA